>NC_081407.1:145937743-146237743 GCF_030272615.1 Cryptomeria japonica
TCGTTATAACTCTACGTGTTGCATTCTTATCTTTAGATTGACTTGTTTTTCCGATAGAATCGATGGCATTGGCAACAATAGATACAAATTGCTTATATGATTCATCTTTTCTTTTTGGTTTTGCATAAATACCTTTTTTTTTCACGACTTTATGCATTTTTAACATTTTTATTAATTGTAGCATTAATTGACATTGGAATCCTAACTTTTTTTAAAAGAAAAATTGTTTATATAATCTATTCGCATGTGTTCTAATTTGTCTCCAGGAAACTAACCCATTAAGATTATCTAGCACATTGCTATCAATAGTAAACAAATTACATTCATTTTCTTTCAAAGAGGGTGGTGTAATATTTTCAATTTTTATTTCTTTTCATATTGGTGTATGAAATTTATATCCAACTTCATTTAAATCAGCAATTTGATTGGCATCATAGTCATCGGGATTTAAAAACATACCAGGATTCGCATCCACATGAACATTTGCATCAACAGTCATACCCGTGTTTGGTTCTACATTTTTTGCATCCATCATGATGTCTTCAATGATCTCATCTACAACGGGCAATGAACTAGATGCTTCAGAAGTGTTATTCAATTGTCGTTGTTGTGATCTTTGATCTCTTTGGTGTTTTGCCTCCTTCTCTCTTTGTGCTTGAATTTCGTCCGCTGTCATTGCCCTCTTTTTTTTCTTTTGACGTTGCTTAGAACCCATCTTTACAAACTCCTCTTCAAAAAAATACCTTTTTACTGAGTTCTTCAAAAAATCATGTAAAAATATTAAAAAGTACTGCCAAATGATGTAAAAAATCTTTGTCAGTACGGATTTCAATGATAGTGTGGTAAATCTATGCAGTTTATCTTTTATTTTTAATAGTAACGGTTATTTAGAAATGGGGGCCCGTTTAGTAGAATTTGAATCCACAACCCGCCACTTGCCTTGAGATTAGGCCCGGGATAGGCCTGGGATGGCCACACCTGAGACATGAACCTGCAAATTCAAATCTCCATGAATGAAAGTACAAATATGAACTTCTAAAATAGTTTACGTGCCTCTAATTAGAGAATTTTTATACAAAATTAAAACCCATTTCAGATTATACTATCTAGATTCTAAATATATAAATTTATTTTAAAAATTATTATTTTAACTATTTGTCATTTAATTTATACTAAATCAGGTCTATAAATTTGAAATATTAACTAATTTTGTTAATTTAATAACTTTTTTATTTTAATGAATTTTGAAAAAAAAATTATATGTCATCAATCTACACAAAATTATTTTATGTTTAAAAAAAAAATTTGAAAAATGTTAAGTTTACGTCAAATTATGTGGGTCGTACACGTCAAATTTTTAAAAAGATAATTACGGCCATTAAAAAATTAATTAAAAAAAAATATTTGAAAAAAAAATACAGAAAAATATGCTCATCAATCTTTAGTGTGTTACAAACCATTTCCCAAAGTGGTTTGAGAAAATAATTTTAATTGTGTCAAAAAGTGTGGGTTGTAAACATGCATGGTATGGTCCTGAAACATGCATTTTTAAAACATGGTTTTTAGAACTCCATTTAAAAAGTTATTTTTTATTATGTGGGTATTAAAATAAATTACATATTTGGAAAGTAAACTTAGAGGACTATCTTTTATATTATTGACTTTTTCCAAGATTCAATCTCTAAGTGTTTCAAAATTTAAGCTCAAATGAGACAAAATCCGAAAAATAGGGAAAACACTTCCACTTTTTGGCCAAAAAGTGGACTCATTTTCTTGCACTGACCCATACATCTATGTATGTATGCATATTGTTGCCCCATTTTTGACATGTCCAAAATCTGAACTTCAAATTGGTCCCAATGTTGAATGAAGGCCCAAATATGTGTCTATGCGTAATGAGTGAGAACGTGATCCAAGGTCATTTTCAGTCAAAATATGTGAAAAATGGATAAATTTTGAAAATTAACAATAATTTAGGGAAATAATTTGATAGACATGTCCTAAGCATCATTTTGTGTCATGTGGCCAATTTTTGCTTGAACCCAGTTCACAGTTTGCTATATTTTAAACTTTCAAATTTTGATGTCCCTCGCCCAAAAATGATCAAAATCTCTCATCCTAGGTATCTTCATGAGGAATGAATGATGATTTTGGCTCGTTTCCCTACCATCAACATGTGTTTCAAATTACAAACCCTAAGTCCCTACCGTTTGGAAGATATGGCCATCTTTCCTAAGTTTGGGCATTAAATTTAAAATATTTAAATTATTTTTCAAAAGATAATTTAATATTTTAAATTATTTTAATATTATGGTCATTAGTGGGAAAAAGTTGTCTAAAAACGTCATTTTCATATCTCCTTTATTCTCCTTTGTAGCTGATGATTTCTGGAGGTCGAGATCATAGTCTTTGAAAGAAATGGTTAAAGATGCTTTGTTTTCGAGGATTTTTAACCCATATTCATAACCTCAAAAAGAAAAGGAAAAAAAGAAAAAGGTTACGAATGCTCTAAAATGGAGCATCTCTAACCTTGTTTGGACCCGCTTTGTGAAGAAATGTTAGAAATGCTCCGTTTTGGAGCATTCTTAACCTTCTCCATAAGAGTAAAAAAAAGAAAATGTACAAATAATATGTAGTCTTATGGATTTTTGTAAGCAAAGACAAAATGAGTAACAATGCAAATTTGCATTGCAAGTTTGTCTTCCTTCCATTTCATTCATCAAAGCTTTAAATGACAGAGGGATTTCATTAGTTGTTGTCATTACACTTGCTTTGGGAGAGGCAATTACTAAATTTGAGACTTTTGCCTATCGTAAGATTTCCTTACAGTGTATATATGTTGCAATTGAGAGGTGTAAAATTGACTTCCATACCGTTAACACTTTGACGGGCTCATATGCATGTTGTGGATAAGGGGATTTTTTAAAAAGAATCAACACTTGATATTGGTTGAACATAATGCATAGGCAAATTGCAGAAAATGGAAGGAGCTGAATGCTAAAAGTACAGACCATGCACGTGAACTGTTTGATGTAATGCATACATCACATTTGTTTGACAAAATGCACTAAGGAAATTACATTGTGCAGGGTAGATCATACACATGAAAATGGTAGGCACATCAAATGGCTGAGCATGATTACAAATCTGTTCTGAAACCACGATAGTCATAGTTGTCTTGTTGTGATTCTCTCGCCATTCATGCAGTTATTACTTGATTCATGCATTGACTTGGAGTAGCTGAAATGGATCCATTTTATCAATACTAAGTGATGAAATTTGAAAAGGTTATAGACATTCATTGATGCATTAAAAATAAAGAGTTTTTGCTAGATGTTGACATTACAATTGCTCTTGAAAAGCTGCTAATGACTTTGTAATGATGCAAACCATAAGATCCGGGTCCAAGCCATGTCATGTGTTTGAATAACTACAAATTATGGAAGCATAGACAATGTCGTGAAGCGTTAGACAAATGCAAATTGTGGAAGCCTTCAAATTGGTCACGAGCATTCATCAAAGCATGAAGGACAGGGGAATTTTGTCAGCCATTGTAGTTGCAACTGGTTTGGTAGACATGTATGCAAAATATGGAGGCGTAGCCAAGGCAAGTGAGCTGTCTGACATAATGCTTCAAATAATGTGGCCACATAGACAATGCACTTGAGCTATTTGATATAATGCATACATAGTTGAACAATTGGTTTTGTTCAAAAACTCAAACTAGATTTTTCAAGAAATGTACACGACAAGTTTTGGGCACCCATCAAAGCTTAAAGGTGCTAAAGATTTTTGTGAGATCTTAACGTTGGAAGTACTCTGGTAGACATGCAAGCGAAATAGATCACATCATAAGAACATATATTGTTTTACAGAGGCCTCAAAAAGATATCACTTCATGGTACAATAATGGAAAGAATGCACATAATAGATTTGTTGAAAAGGCTTTAGAAACTTTCAAGCAAATGCAATTGGTATGTGTAAAACTAAATACCCTTACAACTCCCTACCTATGCATCTAAGTGGGAGCTTTGAACAAAGAATGGACATGTATCGAAGTATAATGGGAGAGAGATTTTAGTCATATATTATAGTTCCAATTTTCATGGTCAATATGAATGAAAAATGTTGAAGCATGGACGAGACACAAGCAAACTGTTTGACAATATACCTCAAAGTGATACTACCACATGGAATGCAATGATTACAAGGATATACTAAATGGTTTGTTGAACAAAATTTAATAACTTTTGAAACAAATGCAATTGGTAGGTGAAAGACTAAATTCCATAACCCGCACCATCATTTTCTCTTCTGTCGGTTGATCCTTAGACTTTGTAATCCACTTCTTCTCATACTCCTTCCAATTATCATCAAATTTTTGCTTTCCCTTCTCATTGTATTTGTCATTTCCTGCTGGTAGGTTCTTGTTTCTACAAAATTTAGCAATGTGTCCTACTTTTTTGCATGCATAATAGGTGACACTATTCTTTTGAATTGCCTTGTTGTAACCTTGACCATTCCTTGACCTACATTGATTATCCATATGTCAAAAATTTCCATATGCATGACAATTTACGTTCATTCTACAATCTGTTGTCCTATGACCATAATTTTTGCAATTGAAACTTTGACCAATACTGTTCTGATTGACTCTATTTCTACATTGAATTGCCATATGACTAAACTTATTTCAAACAAAGCATCTACCATTAAATTTATGTGCATTGGGTTGCCTTATCGATGACCTCTAATTCTGGTTGACTAGTGGATTCTCTTGATTGTTCTTCTGACCGGATGTATCATCTTGATTTGCAGTGCCAGAGTTTTCTCCATGCTCAAATTCAAGACCTCTAGTGTCCCCAGTGTGCCTTTGATTCTTCAATAATTCATCAAGCTTTGCAGAGATGACCTTCTTATCTTTGTACTCATTTACAACATCCACATCACTTCTTAGGACTGTCACCATTCTTTCAAACTCTTTCTCATTGTTCTGAGATTGTACCATTTCAATTCTCAATATATCATGTTCTCATGTGCCAACCTAATGCATTCCGATCTTTTCTTTAGAGATTTAGCAAGATTTTCTTCATTCTTCTTTCGATCTTCAATCTCCTTGGACATCCTCATGGTTAGGGCTTGCATTTCATTCTTCGTGACACCATTTTCCTAACTCAACTTTTGACATAGTTCCTTAAGAGCATTCTTTTCTCCATCATCATGATTTTATAATTGATAACAAAGTTATTTCCTTTTGGTTTGTGTAGATGACAACTTCTTTTGCAGAGTAAAGATGAATTCCTTTGCATATCTCATCTCATCTTGCAGCTTCATCTTCTTCAATCTTTCAGCATCATTGTCTTCAAGTGCTACTTCAAGTTCTTTCCTCAAACTCATCTCCATAGATTCTGGATATAGGATCATCCTCAAGCTGTTAGACTTATTCTGAGGCACCATGCTTTGATACCAATTGTTGGAATCCAAGAACACTGAGAGGGGGGGGGGGTGAATAAGTGTTCTCCCAGAATGATTAATTTTAACTTTATTAACACAACAACCTAGCAATCGGTATGCATAAAAGAAGATAACAAGAATTAATAATGCAACCACAAAGATTTATATAGGGAAAAACTCAATGAGGAAAAACCATGGTGGGATTGGAGACCCACAATATCTATCCATTGATTAGATGAATAAATATTACATATAAGGGGCTTGCACATGCAGGAAGGCTAATATCCTCGAGCGTACTGCTCATCACAAAGGGAGCCTCACTGCCAGAATGAAGATTGAACTACTAGAATAGCATCTCCTATGCCTGAGTAGAATTCCGGTTAAGCTCAATGCCAGGGGTCTTAAACCTCTTACTCAAACCCAATTCGATCACCTATTATTGACCAAAACCTCTGCATATGATTACAATTTTATTTGCACACAGATAATCCCATAACCCATGATCAATAACCGTGATCTACAAAGAGATCTTACATCTTTTTTATACCAACCTGAGACCTAAACAGTTAGGTTGGCCATCTAAAAGATAATACAATAAATCCATTACATAAACCCATTATATAAACCCACAAACCAATGATAACACAAGTCAGCCTAAGGCCAAAACAATATTAACCAAACAATGAATCCAATGGGTAACGCATTGGGAGCATCCATTAACGCGCTACATAAACTAGTCCATAACTTAACAAAATAATATAGAATAGCACCAGACCTAAAATAGGTTACCATAAACCAAATGCAACACCACCGATCAACTAGAACATGAATATGATAACCATCAACATCCTAAGAACCTTCTAGAATCTACACCAACTACACTTATCGAATCCATCAAAAGATCTTCAACAAAGTTCTGCTGGTAAAACCCTTATGAGTAACCAAAAAGATTACTAGAACATATGATAGCTTCCGGATCACCAAATCCCAAACCAATTGAATGTAACACACATCTGAATGACCTAACCAAACCAATTCCACCAAACTACACATCTCAGAGAATACCGAAGATAGTCTCCAGATCAACATCACAATCCAACTACTCTACCAGAACCCGATAGATAGCCAAATAAGCTAGTGTTGACATCAATGAAAAACTTCAATGCAACACATAATCAATTCCTCCAAATTTCCAACATGAATATGGATCTGAATACTAACTAAATTGCAAGGGTGCACTACTATTTACCCTTTTGTAAGCAGAAGAGTTGACTTGTTGACTATGTAGAAAATGAAGACAAAATGGATGAAATCAGGAGCTACCAATTCTGGATCATGCTATAACTTTGGATCTAAGATATTTAGACTGATATAGACATGCTTGTAAATTTGGAGAAAAGTCACCGAGATCGAGTTGAAGTTGCACCCGGTCCTCCAAAAAATCTGCGAGTCGAAAAGGGTTTTTCTGTCTCTGCAAATGAAGCCAAAATATACAATTACAACCATGCACCTGCAACCTACACACATAAAACAAGGGAAGATAGGTTGTGGATAGGGGTTTGCCTTTGTCAAACCCCAGTTGAGGAATCAACCTTGAAAGAAAGTATTTGCAAATACTTAAATATAAATAATGGAAATTTATACCTTGTAGATTTGTAATTTGTTGATGATGGTTGTTTTTCTTCTTGAATGTAATCACAAGTGTTGCATGAAATGGCATGTAACATGACAAAACCCTAACACACACACATTCTTGCAAATGAATGTTGTAATGTTTCTCCAATGGATGAATGAAGAAGACACATGAAGAAGAAGAAGACTTGATGAATGCTTGATGATGATAATGGAGACCTTCCAATTGTTTTCCCAATTTTCCCTTATCTTCATTTATTCTTGCATATGCAAATGAGAGGACGAAATCCCTTTTTATACTTGCCTAGGAGAATTAATTTTTCATCTCACTATTGACATAGGGGAAATTTAAATCCCAAAGAGAAAATTAGGGTCAAAGGTCAGATGGACCCATTCTAGGGCCACCCAAAGAGGGGGGATAGGGGCACCACATCCTTGTCCAAGGGGGACAAGGGTGCCATGCCCCTATCTTGAGGGTAATAGGGGCACGATGCCCCTATCCTGAGGGGGACAGGGGCATCATGCCCCTGTCTTGCCCTATTTTGGGGCTTGGACAAGGTCACAAGGTGGCACAAGAGCTGAAACATGAGAAATTTTGGAAGAATAATGCAGAGAAGGGTCCCAATTGAGTAGGGAGATGTAGTCGATAGGGTGAGGTGCTAAAACACGGTCAAAATTACAAGGGTTGCAATTTTATGATGCTATAGTATTAAAACTCATTTACTAAGGGAGGGAAATTGGAAATTTGAATTTTGAAATCTGAGAATGCAAAATTCTAGGAAAATGACTGAAAGAATAAAGATTAAAAATGTAATCACCTAGGAATTTAAAATTTAAAATTAGGGCTTTGCTAAAATAACCTCTTAATTTAAATTTGAAATTAGAGTTGAAAATGACCTCTTAGTTTTGAAAATTTGAACACTCAAAGGAGGGAAGATTAAATTTAAAATTAGGGTTGTGCAAATTTAAAATTAGGGCTTTGCTAAAATAACCTCTTAATTTAAATTTGAAATTAGAGTTTAAAATGACCTCTTAGTTTTGAAAATTTGAACACTCAAAGGACAAAAGATTAACTTTAAAATTAGGGTTGTGCAAATCTAACCTCTTAATTTTAAAATTTAAAGTTTTGGAATGTTGAAATATTGAATAACCCAATTTAATTTTAAAAAATAGGGTACATATGTAATTGTATACACATAAAATTGGTTATGAGAAATTAAATAAATATTTTATATTTATTTTAAAAATATTTTTCTATTAAATAGTTAATTTGGAAAGATTAATTAATTTAATTCATTGGATATTCTTCTATTAATTAGAACACTTTATTAATTCATTTATCCTTTCTTCTAATCAATTAATTAAATATCTAATATTTATTTATTCTTCTATCCACTATCCTATAGTCTTATCAATTAAATAATTTCTTAATTATTTATTCTTTTTTTTCCAACTCACTCTCATCTTGACATCACTTATTCTTTGCCAACTCATCAATCATGTAGCTAAGATGTTAATATTTTTAATATTAATATGCATCATTATCTTCAACTTCCAGTTTATTCTTCAAATAATGTGTATGAACATACATTCCTCAACCTCCCTATATTCTCTCCAACTTTCCTACATCTTTGGAGGAAGTTGAGTCCACTTGTCCTCTTATCCCTAAATCTTCTCCACTATTCTATATTCTCTCAAGTCTTGTTCTTAGTCAAGGTGACATGAATGACACTTGGCTTCTCCTTCCACCTTTTCCTCCATCTTGTAGGTGTAGGAGGAACATCTTCCACCTTTTTCTCTCACATCTTAACCTCTTATTCATAGCCATCCAATTTGCAAGATTTAATTAGGACCATTGATCTTTGCCACCTAAGCTTATGTTCTAAAAAATCTATAAATAGAGGTCTCCTAAGCCATTTCTGAAACTAATAGCTAATCTTATAGTCAATTAGGAGTCTTTATCTTTGCATTTGTGAGTTCATTCGCTTATAATTTTTAGAGTTGTTTTTGAGCAATTTAGCATAAATCATTATCATAGTTTAGTTTTGCATATCATATCAATTATCAGTCCATTCCACTCTTGCCATCTTGGAAGCTACCAGTGCTTGTTTGAGAGAAAAATCATCTTCAACCAAGAACAATGGGGTTAGGACACAATGGGACATAAATCATGAAGGTATAATCTTTTATTTTCTCTTTCATTTCATGTTGTTGCATTGGTTGAAGCTTGAGTTATATTTTCATGATAGGCTGATGATCTTGTAGGTAATTTCTTTGAGGTGAAACTTAAGTTGATACAAAATTTTGGCGTCCATCGTGGGGATGAGGCCTCGCACTTCATATTTTCTAATATGCTGTCTAATTCTCACTAATGAAATGGATTAATGCTTTTGTAAACCTATTTCATGCCTGTGTGAAATAAGGTAGTGCTTTTACAACTTAGGATAATGCTTTTGACCCTTAGTTTAGAGTTTTTGTTCCATAGGTTAGAGTTTTTATGATACAGGTTAGCATTTTTGTCTTACATGTTAGCACTTTTGTTTCCTAGGTTAGCGTTTTTGCTTGAGAAATCACACATATAATATGCAGTTTAGCACTTTTATTGCACAGGTTAATGCTTTTGTTCTACTGGTTAGCGCTTTTGCTCCATAGGATAGTGCTTTTGTTGTTTTAGCATTTTTATTTCATTCTACTACAAAAATTTAAAATTTTATAATTTGTATGCTAGCAAATCCTTGCAGATTCGATTGTCCAAGATTGATTTTTCCAAACTACTAACTTGTGTGTTTGGAGGTTTCATTTTGAGCAACTTTTTAATGCATTTTCTGACATAGTTTAACTCAGAGTATTTTGGGAAGTAAAAAAATCATGCATATTTCACCTAGCCTAACTAAGGGGTAAATGAACAGCATGCAACTTGCATCATGTGTTTTCAGTAAGGTAGTTGCACATAGGTAATTTAAAGGGTGAAAGAACCATTTTCCATCATGCTTGTTTGATAGTAGTAGGTAAGTATGCTCTTACCCTAATACGGTGATCAGAAAACTAGACCTTCTTTTATTTCATGTTTTACCTTTGGAAGGGCCTGCCTTCCCGAGCTACCTTAAGGGGGCTAGTGAGAGGGGAATCACTCAAGTGGAAACGGGCTAATACTGATTCCTTTTGATCCACTTTAAATAAATTGTGTCTATGACAAAAGTCATGGACAACACGTGCTTATTAGTTCATACCGACACTATGTTTCCCCATAAACCCTATGGATTGCAACCTCTATAGATTGGGAACCTTCTGTATTTACAAAGTGTAGAGTTCTGCATGTATGGCCACATGATCAAAAGCCCTTACTAAAAACCATTTTGTATTAGTTTCCAAAATCCTTCTAATTGTTGGCGCAAGAGGTTAGACCTTTGAAGCAGCTCACACACATACGGTTCTTAGTAGAGATATGCAGTTTGCCATGGGGAGTTTTCATGAAAACTAGTGCTTGGTTTCCCTGGAGAAGTTAATGCCAAGGGTGGAGCTAGTGGGGTCAAGCACCTAAATATCCGCTTTGAATAGGGTAGCTTTGGGGGAAACCCCATGTGAGATGCAACAATTATTGTCTCAGCCTACCATAGGATTTGTGCTTGCTTGTGCACTTTTATTTCCAAACATTGTATCTTTTGTGTTTGCAAAACATTCTAAAAATGGTCAAAAACTTAAAAAATCATCATTCTGAAATGAGCCAAAAATCCAACAACTTGCTGGAAAACTGAAAAATTCATTCGATACAATTAGAATCACGTATTTATTGCATAAGATAATGCTTTTACAACATAGAATAGCACATTTTTTGTGCAGAACAATGCTTTTGAGAAACAATACAACATTTTTTACATTTAGGATCATGTTGCTCAACAAAACAACACTTTTACAACTAAAACGATGCTTTTGCACCTTAGGTTTGCACTTTTATTGTGTAGTACAACGCTTTTATCCAATAGAGTAGCGCATTTGTTGCACAAAATAACACTTTTGATCAATAGGTTAGCGCATTTGTTTTCTCGCATCTGCAACAATGAGCATTTCCACATATCAAACCAAAATTTCAACATCATTTTCAAATACCCTTTTTGGAGGAGGTTTGTTTTCAACTATCACAGGTCTTCAAACTAGTCAAACAATTAAGTTATCAATTAAATAGGCCATTTTCCAAAGGTTTTTATAAGCATAAACATCCAACAAGTTAGTGATTCAACCATCTCAAGTGTAAATCAACATCATTATCAGTTTCTTATCAGGATACATGAAATCCTTTATTGTCAAACTTGATCATATCAACCTTTGTTCATTATCTTGGATATATCATTCCTAATTAGACCTAGGTTTTATCAAAACCAAGATTGTAGTCACATTGGAATGAAACAAACATGTAAATAATTAGATGTTTATATGAATTTTATATATCACCTCAAGAAAACAAAACCAAGTTGGAAGGATATCTTGAAGGAGAGGAAATTCTTATATATCAATCGCAAGATATTGTTAAAACATAGAACATTCCTACATAGTTTTTGTCACTATTTACGTGGTTACGAAATGGAGTTTGATAGAGAGATTATGCAAGCACATTCTTTCAACAAAAAGATGCCTTATCACAATGCACCAATAATGGTGGTAAAATCAACAAAGCTTATCTTTCTAAACCAATAATCACCTATTGAGTTGTATTTAGAAAATCAAAACTTGGGAAGTTTTCAAATCAATCACATGCCAGTTTGGACTAGAGCTCAACATGAGCAATTGAGAAGACAAAACCAAATGGATGATGACGATTCAATATTTCAAACATTTGGGTACATAGATATTGATGAAGAAGCAGTCAATAACACCATTAGAGGCCTTGAACAAGATTCTAGATTTGACAAACTAATGAAAAAACTATTGGAAAAACAAAAGCATAATTACATCCTAATGTTGGCAAATTCAGGAGCTAAATTGCCACAAGATTTTAACGTGGAAAGTTTGAAACAAGATGTGAGAAAAAGTAATAGTCAAAACATTGATGATCCCAATGATGATGATGTAAATTGAGTAAATCATGAGGAAAAAAGAAGAGATAGAACAAGAAGAGACCATGGTGATGCAAGGAACCAAGATGAAGCAAGAAGAGAGCATAGTGACAGAGGAACTTATGAGGATGCAAGGAGAATCTGTATTGATAACCCTTTGTTAACTCTCACTCAAAAAATTCAAACCTTGCAACAATAAATACAGGATATGAGGAATGGAACAAGTTCCAAGAAATATTCATTGGAGAATATCTGTCCATATCGTTTTGATAAAAATTTAAATATGATACGATTCCCACAACACTGTGAAATCCCTAAATACGATAAATATGATGGGAAATATGATCCTCAAGATCACATTAGGGAATTTTACACCATGAGTATGAAGTTTGCACACGATGAAACTTACATGATGTGTCTTTTTCCTAGAAGCTTAAGTGGACAATCAATGGAATGGTTTTCAAGATTACCATTTGGGATTAAATCTTTTGAAGAACTTCTGAATAGATTTATCTCACAATACTCCTACAACATACGAAATGAGATAACAATGCTAGATATATGCAATATCAAGCAAAAGAATGGTGAACCTTTCATGGCCTTTTTACAACGATGGAGACAAATGTTCAATAGAAATATTCATTGGAGGATATCTGTCCATATCATTTTGATAAAAATTTAAATAGGATACCATTCCCACAACATTGTGAAATCCCTAAATACGATAAATATGATGGGAAATTTGATCCTCAAGATCACATTAGGGAATTTTACACCATGAGTATGAAGTTTGCACACAATGAAACTTACATGATGTGTCTTTTTCCTAGAAGCTTAAGCGGACAATCAATGGAATGGTTTTCAAGAATATCGTTTGGGATTAAATCTTTTGAAGAACTTGTGAATAGATTTATCTCATAATATTCCTACAACAATGCTACATATATGCAATATCAAGCAAAAGAATGGTGAACCTTTCATGGCCTTTTTACAATGATGGAGACAAATGTTCAATAGATATAGATAAAACACCTTCAGAACCAATCAACGTCATTACAAGAAGCAAAGTGAAGGTTACATTTCTAGGTATAACAAATGAATCAACATCCACTTCATGGCAATACAACTTAGTGGAACAATTACAAAAGATACCCGCTCAAATATCAATTTTGGATCTCCTAAAAGTTTCACCTATGCATAAGGAAATATTGGAAAATTCTCTAGTAGAAACAACAGTCTCAAAAGACTTGGATTTGGATGAATTCCAAAACATGGTGGGACACCTCATAACCCCACATTGCTTATCCTTTTCTAAAAATGATGATGCATCCTCACAACACCCTCACAATGCTCCCGTACATATTGAAGTCACCATTCATACAACTTGTGTCAAACACGTACTCATAGATGGTGGAGTTAGCTTGAACATTTGTGCATTAAGTTTAATTAAATCTTTGGGATATTCAAAGAATGCAGTGGATCCAAAGAAGAAAATAACTATCAAGGCTTATGATGAGGAAGAGCATTCTTATAAAGGGACTATGGTGTTGCCAATCAAAATAGGACCCATGGAGAGAGATACATTATGCCAGGTTCTAGATTTGAATATGTCTTATATCATTCTTCTAGGAAGGCCATGGATTCATGACATGCAAGCAGTTCCTTTTACATACCATCAATGTGTTAAGTTTCTTCATAATGGACAAGAAATCACTATAACAACAGATTCCAGTCAATATTGTAATAATATGAAACAAATGCAAGATGCAAGAGTTCCACATAATAGATAAGTAGTCCATCCCTCTAAGGAAATTATAGAAAAATTATGGAAGCCTTTGATAAAAAGATCAAATTATAAGATGAAGGAATGGGGAATTATTCTTTGCATAACTTACCACTTTCACCTAAATCATATGGAAAAACTACAAATGCTCAACCACGGATCCCACAGAAGTCAATTGCAATGTTTGATGGAGCTTTTGTTAGAGCTGGAGCACTTTCAGAGGAAATTGAAGATAAGGACATACTTAGCTAGTTATAAAAAGATGAGAATGAGATTATAGAAACAACTGCAAAAGGTAGCATTCCCATAGAACAATATGGAAATGGTTACAAAATCATGCAAAGGATGGGATATGAAGGAAATGGACCAATTGGCAAGCAACAAGAAGGTATTTCAAAACCCATTTGTCCACACACACAATCTAAAGAAGATAAATTAGGACTTGGGTATCCTAAATCAAAGCAAAAGAACCATAATTATCAACACCCAAAGTGGCAAAAGAAAGCAATACCTAAAGAAGCACCATGACAAGAAAGGCTACATCAAGCAATAGAAACAATAGCCAACAAATAGAAACAAGATGGACATGAGAGGCATCAGGAAGATCTTGCTATCAAAAGAGAAGAATAATCTTGCAAACAAGTTCAAGACATACAAGAAAGCACAAAACCTGATCAATATATTCTAGAGACAGTGAAAGAACAGATGGCCAAAATTAGAGAACTATTCTCACCATATAACATTCATGCTAGGTATAGTGGTGTGATTCTAGACAATAATTTAGAAATAGATTCCAACAAATATGAATGGGGTCTATATCCATCATCCAATGCATCAAATGAAGAAGATGATGAGAAACAAGAAGTTGGTACAAGTGAGGACACATTTTTCACAAAACAGAGAATAGAGATGGAAAGAAGACAAGAAGAAATCAGGATTAGAGGAAAGAAGCATATGCAAGGCAACAAAGAAAATAAAATGAGAAGGATCAAGAAGTGACACCACAGGAAACACAAATAGTCACTTCTCAATCATTAGAAGATCAACAAAACATCAGATCTATATCAAACATTGAGCAAGAGACACCAAGGTATGAAAGAACTATAGAAAAACTAATAGAAAGTCAACAAGGAATGACTATTAGTCCAAAGGAAGCTGAGTTCGATAGAAGACAAAAGTTAGCAAAGAAAGAATAATCCTCTATGCCATGTACACAAGTATGTTAGCTTCAAGCTACAAAGGAATCTGATAAGATTGACTCAGAAGGAACCTTTACTATCAAATATATATGTGTTGATAGAGTTCATTCATTTGAGGGATGAATGTGAGATGATGAGTCACTTGAGATTGAATCGCAAAATACCAATCCTGACTTTGTTAGAGCTAATTGGAGAGCACTTGGGAGAGATTATCCTCAAGAGAGTTCTATCTATGACATAACTTATTCTACACTAAACTATGACTATTACATCATTAACCTTGAAATACCCAACAATGACGATGACTACGACTACCCTTGCTTAATTTAGAACTGATTGATTGGGATAACCTAGAAAACCTTGAATTGGATGTCTTTTCCAATGACCATGACTTAGCCATATATCTTAATGTCATTGAGCCAATCACACCTAAGATATCTTCCACCAGTAGATCAATTAATGCTTCTTGCATTCCAGAGAGTGTCAAACTTTCCGGTCACAAAATTGAAATAAAACAATGGAAAAGACCTAGTGCTGAAAACCATTTCATGGCAACACTAGATCAATCAAGAGGAAAAATAAAGGATGTATCTGACGGTTAAAACCTTCTTGAGGCTCTAGAAGATGGAAATATTGACACCCTCCTTGCATATTTTCATGAGAGATATACTATAATGATAGTGCCAACAGAAGTAGTAAACATTGGCACATTAAAGGATACCAAGGTCCTTCATCCCGCTGCATCATTATCAGATGAGAAAAAGAGAGATTACATAGAATTTTGTAAACAAAGGTAGATAAATTTTTCTTGGTCGAGGACTTGATCCAGATCTCATCATGAACCATCTTAATGTGGATCGAAAAGAAAAACCAGTTAAGAAAAAGTTTAGAAAGATGCATCAACATATCGATCAAAATGGAAATAAAGAAACTATTAGATGTGGGTTTTATAAGATGTGTCACTTATCCAGAGTGGGTTTCAAGTATTGTGCCAGTGTCAAAGATGGATAAAAGCATAAGAGTCTGCACCAACTTCAGAGATTTGAATAAAGCATATCCCAAAGATGATTTCCTACTACCCAATATTGATATAATTGTAGACTTATCAGTAGGACATGAGATCCTTAATTGATGGATTCTCAAGGTATAATCAAATAAGAATAACCCCTGAAGATCAAGAAAAGACAACATTCACTTGTACATGGGGTACTTACTGCTGGAATGTCATGCCATTCAGGCTTAAAAATGCAACACCAACTTATCAGAGGGGCATGACAACAATTTTCTATGACATGATGCACACAATAATGGAAGATTATGTAGATGACATAATTGCAAAATATCATACAAGAAAATAACATTTGAACATCTTGGGCAAGATCTTTGATAGGCTTGAACAATATTAGTTAAGATTGAATCCAAAGAAATGTGCATTTGGAGTTACCTTTGGAAAACTTATTGGGTACATTATATCAGCTCGTGGAATTGAAGTAGACCCTGATAAAGTTAGAGCTATCATGAAGATGGAGTCACCTAAGAACATAAGCCAATTGCATACTCTACAAGGGAGATTGCAGTCGATCAGAAGATTCATCTCTCAATTAGCAGATAGATGTTATCCCTTCACTCACCTATTACACAATAATTTTCCATTCAAATGAGATCATAAGTGTGAGGAAGCCTTTATGCAAATCAAGGAATATCTGGTGAATTGCCCAGTACTGTTATCACCAATCAAAGGGAAACCATTGTTGCTTTACATTGCAGAAACATATGTATCACTAGGAGCTCTCTTAGCACAACATGATGAAGAAGGAAAGGAAAGAGCAGTGTATTACATCAGCATGACACTTGTAGGCTATGAATTGAACTACACATCAATTGAGAAGACATGACTAGTAGTTGTATTCGCAACTCAAAAATTGTGACACTATATGCTGACTCATTCTATGAAATTGATAGCAAAAATAGATCCATTGAAGTATTTGTTAAGAAAGCCAACTTTGACAGGTAGATTGGCTAAATGGGTCATGATACTAAGTGAGTCTGATATAGAATATGTTAATTGAAAATCTATCAAAGGATAGGTCATTGCTGGCCAATTGGCTGAGATACCCCTGCAAAACGATACACCATTGTACATTGAATTTCTTGATGCAGACATTATGGTAGTGTTAGTTGTGTTTAGAGTCGCCATATTAATTCAAGGGTTCCCCTTTAAAAACCACACCTATCTTATTCGAGGTCTCCCCTTCATCATCTAAGTGTCTATCGTCCTTTGAAGAAATTTGGTCAAGTTCGCAATCTTCCATGGTCATTCCTCCCATCCCTTTTGAATCGCTTCGAATCATTTCGAACCTCGGTTCGAAGTAGTTCAAAGTGGTTCGACCAAATTTTTTATACTAATACTCTTTCTTTGGCAGGAAGTATCTTTTATCACGGCAGTCTTCTTTGAAATACTTTGAACCATTTTGAAGCTCGGTTCGAAGTAGTTCAAAGTGGTTTTTGGCAAGTATTAACGGCGGGAGTTTATTTTTGGAGTACGGTGCGCCGCTTTTCTCTCAAAGCAATCAATGGTCCCGTCAGTATGTCAAATCAAAAGATTTTATTTCTTTTTCAATAAAAAGGGGCATCATTGTTATGAGTGTGAGTAGACCTTCGTCTTATGAATGACTGGATACCGCATGAAATCAATTATTATTAACTCATGCGAAAGGGTAAATCATTAATCGAGGCATTTATGCATCGACGCCTCGAGCATGTCAATCCTGATGTGAGGTGATGAACTATCATTATCCGATCTTCCCATGTATAAAGTTCCCCTGTGATAAATTTTCATTCAGTTGCCCGGTAAGTTATCCAAAAACAAAGAAAAAGGATAAAGGAGAGGAGGTCTGATTTCGGAGAAAAGGAGCAGTTAGGGAAGCTAGAGGAGATTATTTGCTTTTCAATGGAAAACAAGTGAGCGTTTAGTAACCTTTGTTTTGTTCTGCAAAACTGTTATTTTCAAAGGTTTGTCTGAAAGAGGTCTTGCTTGTTTAAGTTGAGAATGAAGTCGGTTATGCATTTTCTAGGTAATGTTTCTAGCCTTGAATGTAAAAGACCAGTGATTTGTGATATCAATTTAGAAGGGGTAAATGTGGAAAGTATTCAAGCAAATTTTCTTGCGAATACGGAAGAGGTTAAGGGATGTATGGAAATATTAACGAGCGGGTTAATTGAAGCTGCTGTGTTTCCCCCCGCCTTCGTAAACCCTGAACTCCTACAACTTTGCATTGACCATTATGATGTAAGAAGCAAGAGCATAGTAAGAAAAAATGGTAATGTCATACTTCCTGTCTCCAGGGAAACCATTTCCTCTGTTTTGAAATTAACAACAAGTACCTTCGCCGCTTTCTCACCCATTCAAGTTGAAGCTGAGTATCGGGAAAACCCTAGTGTGTACCGAAACACCCTTGCCAGGAAATGGACCAAGGTTAACTATGGAGGTGGTTCTAGGCTCCCGAAGGTCATTACTAGAAGCCACATGAAACCCCACATACATGACCTGGTGGTATTATTACACAGGGTGAAAGGTTCAGCCGATGTATGTTTGTTCGAAGAATGGATGTATAGGTACATTGAAATTATCTTAAAGGGTGAACAATGGATGGATTGGGCGGAGATTATTGCCACTTCCCTGAGAAGCCAGCTCAAACGCGCCAAAGAGTCTAGAGAAGATTTTCGTATGGCCTCATATTTGACTTATTGTATTGCCTGCACATGTGATCTCGCCGCTCTTCCGCATGAGGTATGGAATGAGGAAATGACCATCTTCTAATATTGTCCGTTGTTGCAAAAAGACAGAGTTCTGGAGGATTTCCGTAAGGTGCATGATATATTGTTTGAAAAAATTTATTTGGCTCTAGAAGGTGTTCAGATGCCACGACTCTCTTCTGAATCGCTGAGGCTGGTTCAACATTATGAGAGTTCTTTTATTCAGTTTCCTAGGTTCACATATTTGAGAGTCGGAGGATTTGAGGAAGAACCTGTGAGGTTGCCTCGATATGCCCTTGATTGTTTCATTTTAGCCGAATTGTGCAGGCAACTTTCTGCTGTTATTAAGGATAACCTCCCTCAGGAGAAATGGGAGACGGCTTTCCCTATCAAGCTGCACTCTTTGGTCTGTAATAACATGAATGACGCTTCCATCATCAGAAGCAATTTGCTGGGATTCAATCTTGGTTTCTACCGCAGCAGGAGAAACTTCGATAGTAAAGGATATGCAGCTCTGACCCTCGGCCTTGAAATCAACTCATCAGTTGCTCCGCAGCTAGAAGATCTAAGGGAAGACTGTGAAAATGAAGAAAAAGTCTTGAAAAGGGATCATTCTAGACTCACCTTGTAGCAAATTAGTTCTTTCAAATTGAAGTTCAAAACCCGGATGGGAAGGATCAAACGAAGCAAAATTCTTGACAGTTGATTGGAGCAAGGAGGAAGATGATGATATTAATTTGAGAGCCAGATCCATATTAACTCATACGGATGACTGGCTGCAAAGGAAAAGAAATGGAAACATCAATGAGTCTTCTCCTATGGTGATTTCTCTCTCAGAACCGCTTCAATCTGACATTCCACTTTCTCATGTTGCAGGTGATACATTGGCCTCAGATAAGAAAATAAAGTTTCCTTCCCAAGTCACGGCTCCTAGGACGAGATCCCATTCCAGGAACAAAGCTTTGAAGCAGCGTAGTTCCCGGAAGCAGAAAATGACATCACCAGAGCGGGATTCAAGTGATAAGTCCCCTTTTCAAGATGAAGCATACGATGAAGTCCAATTTATTGAAACACCAAAGACAGATCAACCCAATTTCTTGACTCCGATTAAGGATACTCAGATGATATCAACCACTCCCACTGTTCCTTTATGGTTGTCAAATTCAATCAATAAGAAACGGAGTTTACAACCAGTGGCCTCGCCAGTAAAAGATATTGTCACTAGGTATGCGGCTAGAGGATCTAAAGCAAAGAAAATGAAAACGGATGCTTGTCTCACTAAAGATCCAGTGACGGGGAAAATCGTAGCGGAGGTGGCTACTTATAAACAGAAAAGGGAATCAGGGGAAATTGATGAGGAAGGATTCAAAGTCACTTCCATTGAACTAGGTACCCTTAATAGGAGTACTGGTAATAATTTCTTTAAATTTTCTGCTGACCACATGCTCACCCAATCAGAAAAAGATTCTAAAGAGAAGAAAGAATTGAAAGCAATGGTGGTGACGATGGCCACATACATCAATTCACTGATTAATTTAGGGCCTAACCCAATAATCCAGCTGCCTCAGCCATTCGATCCAAATTCTGCCGAAAGCCAGCAATTGATGAAATAGATGCAGAGGGGAAAACTGCTGTCTGACGCTGTGGTTAGTTGGGTAAATAGCATATTAGAGCAAGGGAATAAATTTATTTCCGAAGTTACTAGTATCTATTCTGAGGGTGAGGCATTGCTCGGGGAGATTCAAACTTTGATACTAGTATGGGAGACAGAATTGTCACGGTGCCAAACCATAGTTTCCCGAGTAACTGAAGTTGAAAAGTTTGGAGTTCTCAAATTCTTAGCTGAAAACCCCATGAAAGCCGCGGACCCGTGCACATTATTTATCCTGAAAAGTAATATGAGCTGGAAGGAGTCCATCTACAAAGAAGCCATCAAAGAGGTCCAAGGCATCAAGAATCAAATCACAGACATGCATAAGGAACTGGTTAAAGACATGAAGGTTGTCAACCCCACAGGCATCTTACAATTGGATGAAGGTAGCATGGACATTGAAGTGTTAACCAAGAGTTTCACCGAAGCAGTTGAATGGATTAGAGATAAAGAAACGCCCAAGGTCGATGATTTCACTTCGTTGGCAGGTATAGAATCCATGTTGCGCCTCAATGAGAAGCTGATGCCATGTCAGAGCCTAAAGATGAAGGAGTACAGGTGGCAGAAAGATGCATGTAGAGCCCGACTGATGAGTTTAAAGAACCCGCACTCACAGGCCACGTAGGAATTCATGTCTACTTTCCAGAGCTGGAAGCTGGTACGACAAACCGTCGGAAATGAGGAGGAAGCTGGTGAATATAGTGGGAACTAAATCATCACCCCCTGGCGTTCTATCTTTTTGATAACTGCTTTCTAGTTTCATAACGGTTTCTTGTATTAAACCGATAGGGCTGGGTTTTAAGGGAGGCCCTTCGGGATTTAAAAAAAAAAACTATAAAGGTTGGGGGCATTAAACTGTTTTGGGGGATTAGCAATAGAGGAGAAAAGAATAGCAAGTTAAATATAGTTTTAAATTAGATTTTTCAAAAGAACAGTGATCAAGGATATTATATGCATGTTTTAGCTTTCAAAGACTTTGTGCATTGAAGTTGGATATAGATATATGAAAAATTTTGAGTTATGCTTTGAAACTTTGCGTTCTGAGTGTTGAATTATTATCACTTTGTGGAGATAATTTGGCGATTCGAAATTTCCTTATTGTTGTTGGTTAGTCATAAGTTCATCTATTTCCTGTTTTGATATATGTTGAAAATCTAGCAGAAAATCCATTCTTTGAGATAGATTTTGTTGACTACATGTATGTGAATCTTTTCATTTGCGATCTGTATTTTGTAATTACCTCACTACCTAGGAGTAGTTGAGAGAGCCTTATGCACTTTCGGGAAAAAGTGTAATTATAAAAGTTGAATTCATTGTAAATCAAATAAGGGAGCTGTACCTGTAGAAAAATTCAGAGAGGAAGTTAAGGTAAAATCAATACTTTCTCAACTGTAGTGAATGATTCCGTTCTCTTCATAACATTGGGCATAGAGTAAATTAAGAGAAATTAAGTAAGAGGACAATCTGTTCACCAACAGATTTTTGGCGACTCTGCTGGGGACCGAACCGAGTCCTTTTGAAGGAACCTTAATTTTTAAATGTAATGTATAACCATGGTTCTTCAACATAACGAGGTCTTTCCTGTATTACAACCCAATCTTCGATTTGAAGATACTCAAGAAGACATAATTTCAGACTTAGCGGCAACTGCTTGGCGAGAACGTAGAAGTGGTCAACACTATCAGAAAATATTAGTGGTTCTAGAAATAGAGGAAGAAAGAGCCGAGTTCTTGAGAGGAGTGCCGGAAGTTCAGGAGGCTGCTGTTGTAAATAGACTAGCCCAGGCACCCGCAAGACCTTGAACGCACCAGTAGTTTAGAAACTGGCTACTCGTAGATACACAAGAGGGGAAAGAGAAAAGGGAATTCTTGATGAGAACTTTGAGCCCTTGAAAAACCTAAAACTCTTGCTAGATTTTACCGACCCTAAAAAGAAACAGATTAAATCCCAAAGCAGGCCTAGCTCACCACCAAAGCCTTCTCCCTTCTCACCTCTGGTTCAATCCTTGCTTCCATTGAGTGCCCTTGTTCTAGCCTATATATCAATTCCACCTTTGCAAGTTGTACCACCCAACATGGCTGTTAATCAACCTTGTGGGCAGAACATAGGTCCACTGAATCTAGGTGTGAACCCCGCACCACTTCCTAAAGGAGCTACTGAAGTTTTACCCAAGTTTAGTGGAGATGGCAAGGTCTCAACAGATGACCACTTAAGCGCTTTTCATTCTTCCTGTGCTGTTATAAGCGTCCCTACACAGGAGGTTGCTGTGAGATTGTTTGTGCGAACCTTGACTGATGCTGCTGCTGATTGGTTCAATCATTTGCCCCATCTTTCTATTACTAGTTGGGATGATATGAAAAATGCCTTTGAAAATAGATTTAAAACCCCTAAAAATGAATGCTCTCTGTTTTCCCAACTCAGTCAAATGAAGAAAGATATGCATGAACCTATGAGAGAGTTTGTAGCCAAATTCAATAGATTGGTTCAAAGAATTCCCACGGCGTCAAGACCTAGTGAAGAAAATCAGAAATTATTTTTCATTAATGCCGTTCCAGTAGATATAAGTTTTCATCTTATTAAAGATGCTTGTGCTGATTTAGGCGCTGCTCAGAGGTTGGCTATTCAACTGGAGGATGCATTCATTAGTGCCGGTAAGTGGAAAAGAGAGGTACATACTCCCGGGACCGTTTCATCTGCTACACCCACAGACCCAGTCTTACAAAAGCTGATGAATGACATAGCAATGATGAAGAGGCAGTAGAATAAAACACATAATCAGTATCCTTCCCCTTACCAAGATATTCAAAGACGGCAGCAGTCTCAAAATTTTGGGAGAACTCCCCTATTAACTGCTCCTCAGCCGAGACTACAAATCGAAGAAGCCCCTAAAGAAACAATGTGTTCTTTCCACATGACTTCGGATCATGATGAATGAGAATGTCCTGACTAGCTAAATTGTATTCAGCTAGCAAAGAGTGCTCTTATGGCAGAAGCGATGATTGAAAAAAAAGATGTAGAAAAAGATGAGTCTGGTAGTTACTTCCTAGAATATGAATCTGATTCAGAGAGAGGAGGTGATGTTTTTACAACACTTCAAGAACCTGCCTGCACAGTCATGACTAGAGGCCAATGGAATAAAAAATTCTATCCTGGAAACACCCCAAATGTATCAAATTCTAAAGGTAAGGAGCATGTTCAGACTGATACTATGGAACCTAAGATTTTGTTCAGGGCTGAAACGAAAGCTAGTGCCTTAGCTTTTGACATTGTGGAATTCTGTAAAACTTCTTCTATATCCATTTCACCAGCTGAATATTTAAAGCTTAATCCTAAGGAGTTAGACAAGTTGGTTCAATACGTGAAGGGAAGTTCAGTCACTAGTGCACATGTTACAGATAATGTTTTCGAAGATGTAGGAGCTGTTGATGAACCCACTTTTGTATCCAAGAGATGCTCAAAGAACATTGAAGCTACTGCTAATTCTGTTCAAAAAGAAACGGACGAGAAAAAGCCCAATCCATTTTATATATCTTTGTTATTAAACGGTCAAAGGCTTAGTAATTGTATTATTGATTCCGGAGCATCAGATAATATTATGCCTCAGCCAGTTGCAAAAGCCCTTGGTCTGGAACTCACAAAAACCTTTGGGTGTTGCTATGCTATGGATGGGAAGCAGGTACCCCTGATTGGCCAAGTGAAAGATGTACAAGCTGTCCTTTACGCTTGCCCTGAAAAGAGAGTGAAGCTTACTATTCTGGTAGCTGACATTCCAGCTAGCTATGGGATGCTACTTAGCAGAACTTTCTGCAAGGACATAGGTGGAGAAATTAAAATGGACTGGTCCGAAGCATATATTCCTGTAGGAAAGAGGAAAATAAAGTTATAACCTGAGCTGAAAAACAAATATATTGTGGTACCTTCTGATAATCCCAAAGCACAGATATTATATGAAGAGTGTCAATTTGGGAATTACATCATCTTACCCGAGAAGTCATGTGAAGAGAACACGGTAAGTGCTGAAGAAACCTTGTGGACTTTAGAATTTGATGGAAGTTGCTTGAACTCAGGCTCAGGTGCTGGTGTAGTACTCATATCACCTTCCGGGGAAATTTTTCCTTTCTCTTTTAAGCTGGATTTCCATAATACAAATAATACAGCAGAATACGAGGCACTACTTCTAGGTCTACAAGAAGCAAAGGAAAAAGGGATAAGGCAGTTAAAAGCAAAAGGGGATGCTGAACTCATTGTCAAGCAGGTGAGAAAACAATTCTCTGTAAAAAATGAGCGACTGAGGCATTATAGAAATCTGGTTTGGGATGAAATTGAGTCATTTGAAGCTTTTTCTATTGAATTCGTCCCTCGTGCTCAAAATACCAAAGCTGATTCTTTAGCTGTCTCTGCATCTTTATTATTACCCCATCTCGAATTCAAAAACAATACTTATAGGATTGAGGTGTTATACAGACCAAGAGTCCCAGATAATATTAATCATTGGCAGGTCTTTAATGATGATGAACAATTAAAAGAATTCATGGCATGCACAGGAGATTTCGCTGAAATCCTTTTCGAAGGATCTGAACGTGGGGGCAAGCCAATCGGTGAAGAACCAACGGAAACAGGGGAAGTGATCCAACTTCAAGGAAACAGAATTCCCAAAGGCCTGGTTTCTTTGGAACATCTTTTTGGTAGAAAGGATGACAGTACTTTAAAGAAAGATGTTGGTTCTAATGAAAGTAAAGAGGAACATGAAAAGATCAACATTGGAAGTGAAGAGGACCCTAAGCTGATCTCTATAGGCAAAACTTGTTCTGCAAGGGAAAAGAGGAACTTATCTGAGCTTTTAATCCAGTATCAAGATGTTTTTGCATGGGGTTATGGTGACTTAAAAAATTTCAGAAATGGTGAATTCGTGCATCACATACCATTGAAACCAGGAGCCACCACCTTCAGACAAAAGCTTAGAAATTACAACCCCAAAGTTTCAGAAGCCATTTTTAGAGAGGTAGAAAAGATGTTGAAGGCCCGTATAATTTACCCGATACACCATTCAACATGGGTGGCAAATATTGTTCCAGTAAGGAAAAAGAACGGTGAAATAAGGATTTGTGTAGACGTTAGGAATCTGAATCAAGCAAGCCTCAAAGATAACTATGCGCTTCCTGCTATGGATCATGTCTTGCAGTCAGTAGCTGGATCCGAAGTAATGTCGATGCTGGATGGTTACTTAGGATATAATCAGATTAGTGTCACCCCAAAAGATCAACACAAAACAGCCTTCATCACTCCCTGGGGTACTTTTGCTTACAACCGAATGCCTTTTGGTCTAATTAATGCCGGAGCTACTTTTCAGCGAGCGATGAATTCCTCTTTCAAAGACCTGCGAGATAAGATAATTGTTATATATCTTGATGATTTAACTGTCTATTCTAAAAGAAGGAAACATCATTTGAGAGACTTAGAGAAGGTGCTGGAAAGATGTAGACAGCATGGCATATCTTTGAATCCGAAGAAGTCTATTTTCTTCGTTGAAGAAGGTAAATTGCTCGGGCATATTGTTTCTAAAGAAGGTGTAAAAATCGATCCAGAGAGGGTGAAAGCAATACAGAAGCTGGTTCTGCCTACAAATAGAAGTGATTTGAAATCTTTCTTTGGTCAGATCAATTTCCTGAGAAGTTTTGTACCCGAGTTTTCTGAAAAGGTGAGATACATGCTGGACATGATGAGCGAGAAACGTCCTTTCAGATGGCAAGAAGAGGGTAAGAAAGCTTTTGAAGATATCAAAGCAGCTATCGCAAGTGCTCCAATGCTGGTAAGCCCTAATTTTGAGAAGGACTTCATTATTTATTGTTATGCTTCTGAACATTCTCTATCTAGTATTTTAACCCAACTCAATGATGAAGGAAAAGAAGCTCCAATCGCCTTCATGAGTGTTCCATTGAAGAAGCATGAATTAAATTATAGTCCAACAGAAAAACATGCCTTTGCTGTAGTAAGGGCATTGAAACAATTCAGGTATTACATACTGCACTCTCATTCTGTTGTATATGTGCCCGAGACCGCAGTCAAAAGCATCTTGACTCAGCAAGAAGTAGGAATGAATAAACGAGTGACTTGGGTAGCTAAAGTGCAAGAATATGATTTAACAATCAAACCTACTTCTCTGGTAAGGGGGTGTGGTTTGTGCAAAATGATAGCTGAGAATAGAGATGTGTCTCCCGGTAAATCCGATGAAGCTCATACGGTTTTACTGGTCAGTCTAACAGATCCTTGGTTCTCTGACATTGCATATTTTCTTTCATACGGTGAATGCCCATCAAACATGAATTATAAAGATAAATGAAATCTCAGGCTGAAAGCTGCCAAATATGTAATTTCAGATGGTGTTCTATATAAGAGGGGAATCGATGGAACATTTTTGAGATGCGTGGATGCAGAGCAACAAGAAAAATTGTTAAAAGCGTACCATTCTAAGGCTTGCAGAGGACACTTTTCATCCACTGTTACTGCCTTTAAAATTCTCAGGAATTGTTTTTACTGGCTAGGTATGTTCAAAGATGCTTATAAATTTGTGAAAAACTGTGAGAAATGTCAACTTTTTACTGGACGTCCTCAATTAGCAGCATTACCTCTCAGACCTGTAGTAATTGATGAACCGTTTCAATAATGGGGCATTGACTTTATTGGACCTATAAATCCTCCATCAAGCGCTGGACATATCTACATTCTAACAGCGACAGATTATTTCACTAAATGGGTGGAGGCAATTCCAACGAAGAAATCTAACTCTCAAGTGGTATGTGAATTTCTGGTGGAGCAAATTTTTGTTAGATTCGGTGTACCTCAGAAAGTGGTTTCAGATAATGCCACTTATTTCTCATCAGAGGAAATATCACTTTTCTGTTATGAGCACGGTGTGTCATTGGCACATTCATCAGATTATTTCCCACAAGGAAATGGGCAGGCAGAGTCTAGCAATAAGAATCTAGTGGCCATCATAAAAAAATTGGTATCTGACAATTCCCGAGATTGGCACAAAAGGCTCTATGAAGCATTGTTGGCAGACCGGATCACACCAAAAAGAGCTATTGGGATGGCTCCATTTGAATTAGTATATGGGATTGGAGCTCAAGTATCTTTACTCCTGGAGTTATCAGCTGCTAAATTGCAATCGATCATCGAAGATCAATTCTTTAAAAATTCATTGGAAAAGAGAGTCATGTATCTGCACAAGTTGGAAAATGAGAGGAGCAAATTAGTTGATCACATCACAGAGCACCAGATGAATGTGAAGCGCATTTTTGACAAGAAAGCTCGACCAAGAAATTTCCTTAAGAATGATGAAGTACTCCTGTGGGATAAGAGGAAAGAACCAAAAGGAGCACACGGAAAATTTGAATCTCTTTGGAAAGGTCCGTTCTTTATTTCAGAAGTTGTTGGTCCTAATACTTTCCATTTGAGATACCCAGATGGAACAGTTCTGCCTTTTACATATAATGGGCAGGATTTGAAGCTGATCAAATTCTAAGTTTTGATGTCCCCTGCTGTGTACATAGTATTTTGTTGTGTCTAGTTTCCTCGTTCTTGTTGTTTTCTTTCCTGTCTGCTGTGTTCAGTTCTATCTCCTGTTTCTGAGTTCTCTGTGTATTCCGCATACACAGTCCCCAGTCAGAGCCCCTATTAGTTGTGTTTAGAGTCGCCATATTAATTCAAGGGTTCCCCTTTAAAAACCACACCTATCTTATTCAAGGTCTCCCCTTCATCATCTAAGTGTCTATCGTCCTTTGAAGAAATTTGGTCAAGTTCGCAAGCTTCCACGGTCATTCCTCCCCTCCCTTTTGAATCACTTCGAATCATTTCGAACCTCGGTTCGAAATAGTTCAAAGTGGTTCGACCAAATTTTTTATACTAATACTCTTTCCTTGGCAGGAAGTATCTTTTATCGCGGTAGTCTTCTTCGAAATACTTTGAACCATTTTGAAGCTCGGTTCGAAGTAGTTCAAAGTGGTTTTTGGCAAGTATTAACGGCGGGAGTTTATTTTTGAGTACGGTGCGCCGCTTTTCTCTTAAAGCAATCAATGGTCCCGTCAGCATGTCAAATCAAAAGATTTTATTTCTTTTTCAAGAAAAAGGGGCATCATTGTTATGAGTGTGAGTAGACCTTCGTCTTATGAATGACTGGATATCGCATGAAATCAATTATTATTAACTCATGCGAAAGGGTAAATCATTAATCGAGGCATTTATGCATCGACGCCTCAAGCATGTCAATCCTGATGTGAGGTGATGAACTATAATTATCCGATCTTCCCATGTATAAAGTTCCCCTGTGATAAATTTTCATTCAGTTGCCTGGTAAGTTATCCAAAAACAAAGAAAAAGGATAAAGGAGAGGAGGTCTGATTTCGGAGAAAAGGAGCAGTTAGGGAAGCTAGAGGAGATTATTTTCTTTTCAATGGAAAACAGGTGAGCATTTAGTAACCTTTGTTCTGTTCTGCAAAACTGTTATTTTCAAACGTTTGTCTATAAGAGGTCTTGCTTGTTTAAGTTGAGAATGAAGTCGGTTATGCATTTTCTCGGTAATGTTTCTAGCCTTGAATGTAAAAGACCAGTGATTTGTGATATCAATTTAGAAGGGGTAAATGTGGAAAGTATTCAAGCAAATTTTCTTGCAAATACGGAAGAGGTTAAGGGATGTATGAAAATATTAATGAGCGGGTTAATTGAAGCTGCTGCGTTTCCCCCCGCCTTCGTAAACCCTGAACTCCTACAACTTTGCATTGACCATTATGATGTAAGAAGCAAGAGCATAGTAAGCAAAAATGGTAATGTCATACTTCCTGTCTCCAAGGAAACCATTTCCTCTGTTTTGAAATTAACAACAAGTACCTTCACCGCTTTCTCACCCATTCAAGCTGAAGCTGAGTATCGGGAAAACCCTAGTGTGTACCGAAACACCCTTGCCAGGAAATGGACCAAGGTTAACTATGGAGGTGGTTCTAGGCTCCCAAAGGTCATTACTAGAAGCCACATGAAACCCCACATACACGACCTGGTGGTATTATTACATAGGGTGAAAGGTTCAGCCGATGTATGTTTGTTCGAAGAATGGATGTATAGGTACATTGAAATTATCTTAAAGGGTGAACAATGGATGGATTGGGCAGAGATTATTGCCACTTCCCTGAGAAGCCAGTTCAAACGCGCCAAATAGTCTAGAGAAGATTTTCGTATGGCCTCATATTTGACTTATTGTATTGCCTGCACATGTGATCTCGCCGCTCTTCCGCATGAGGTATGGAATGAGGAAATGACCATCTTCCAATATTGTCCGTTGTTGCAAAAAGACAGAGTTCTAGAGGATTTCCGTAAGTTGCATGATATATTGTTTGAAAACATTTATTTGGCTCTAGAAGGTGTTCAGATGCCACAACTCTCTTCTAAATCGCTGAGGCTGGTTCAACATTATGGGAGTTCTTTTATTCAGTTTCCTAGGTTCACATATTTGAGAGTCGGAGGATTTGAGGAAGAACCTGTGAGGTTGCCTCGATATGCCCTTGATTGTTTCATTTTAGCCAAATTATGCAGGCAACTTTCTGCTGTTATTAAGGATAACTTCCCTCAGGAGAAATGGGAGATGGCTTTCCCTATCAAGTTGCACTCTTTGGTCTGTAATAACATGAATGATGCTTCCATCATTGGAAGCAATTTGTTGGGATTCAATCTTGGTTTCTACCGCAGCAGGAGAAACTTTGATAGTAAAGGATATGCAGCTCTGACCCTCGGCCTTGAAATCAACTCATCAGTTGCTCCGCAGCTAGAAGATCTATGGGAAGACTGTGAAAATGAAGAAAAAGTCTTGAAAAGGGATCATTCTAGACTCACCTTGCAGCAAATTAGTTCTTTCAAATTGAAGTTCAAAACACAGGGAATCGTCGAAGATGGTTCATTTTTAGTTGAACCCGGATGGGAAGGATCAAACGAAGCAAAATTCTTGACAGTTGATTGGAGCAAGGAGGAAGATGGTGATATTAATTTGAGAGCCAGATCCATATTAACTCATATGGATGACTGGCTGCAAAGGAAAAGAAATGGAAATATCAATGAGTCTTCTCCTAAGGTGATTTCTCTCTCGGAACCGCTTCAATCTGACATTCCACTTTCTCATGTTGCAAGTGATACATTGGCCTCAGATAAGAAAATAAAGTTTCCTTCCCAAGTCACGGCTCCTAGGATGAGATCCCATTCTAGGAACAAAGCTTTGAAGCAGCCTTGTTCCCAGAAGTAGAAAATGACATCACCAGAGCGGGATTCAAGTGATAAGTCCCCTTTTCAAGATGAAGCAGATGATGAAGTCCAATTTATTGAAACACCAAAGACAGATCAACCCAATTTCTTAACTCCGATTAAGGATACTCAGATGATATCAACCACTCCCACTGTTCCTTTATGGTTGTCAAATTCAATCAATAAGAAACGGAGTTTACAACCAGTGGCCTCGCCAGTAAAAGATATTGTCACTAGGTATGCGGCTAGAGGATCTAAAGCAAAGAAAATGAAAACGGATGCTTGTCTCACTAAAGATCCAGTGACGGGGAAAATCGTAGCGGAGGTGGCTACTTATAAATAGAAAAGGGAATCAGGGGAAATTGATGAGGAAGGATTCAAAGTCACTTCCATTGAACTAGGTACCCTTAATAGGAGTACTGGTAATAATTTCTTTAAATTTTCTGCTGATCACATGCTCACCCAATCAGAAAAAGATTCTAAAGAGAAGAAAGAATTGAAAGCAATGGTGGTGACGATGGCCACATACATCATTTCACTGATTAATTTAGGGCCTAACCCAATAATCCAGCTGCCTCAGCCATTCGATCCAAATTCCGCCGAAAGCCAGCAATTGATGAAACAGACACAGAGGGGAAAACTGCTATCTGATGCTGTGGTTAGTTGGGTAAATAGCATATTAGAGCAAGGGAATAAATTTATTTTCGAAGTTACTAGTATCTATTCTGAGGGTGAGGCATTGCTCAGGGAGATTCAAACTTTGATACTAGTATGAGAGACAGAATTGTCACGGTGCCAAACCATAGTTTCCCGAGTAACTGAAGTTGAAAAGTTTGGAGTTCTCAAATTCTTAGGTGAAAACCCCATGAAAGCCGTGGACCTGTGCACATTATTTATCCTAAAAAGTAATATGAGTTGGAAGGAGTCCATCTACAAAGAAGCCATCAAAGAGGTCCAAGGCGTCAAGAATCTAATCACAGACATGCATAAGGAACTGGTTAAAGACATGAAGGTTGTTAGCCCCATAGGCATCTTACAATTGGATGAAGGTAGCATGGACATTGAAGTGTTAACCAAGAGTTTCACCGAAGCAGTTGAACGGATTAGAGATAAAGAAATGCCCAAGGTCGATGATTTCACTTCGTTGGCAGGTATAGAATCCATGTTGCACCTCAATGAGAAGCTGATGCCATGTCAGAGCCTAAAGATGAAGGAGTACAGGTGGCAGAAAGATGCATGTAGAGCCCGGCTGATGAGTTTAAAGAACCCGCACTCACAGGCCACGCAGGAATTCATGTCTACTTTCCAGAGCTGGAAGCTGGTACGACAAACCGTCGGAAATGAGGAGGAAGCCGGCGAATATAGTGGGAACTGAATCATCACCCGCTGGCGTTCTATCTTTTTGATAACCGCTTTCTAGTTTCATAATGGTTTCTTGTATTAACCCGATAGGGCTGGGTTTTAAGGGAGGCCCTTCGGGATTTTTTAAAAAAAAACTATAAAGGCTGGGGGCATTAAACTGTTTTGGGGGATTAGCAATAGAGGAGAAAAGAACAGCAAGTTAAATATAGTTTTAAATTAGATTTTTCAAAAGAACAGTGATCAAGGATAGTATATGCATGTTTTAGCTTTCAAAGACTTTGTGCATTGAAGTTGGATATAGATATATGAAAAATTTCGAGTTATGCTTTGAAACTTTGCGTTCTGAGTGTTGAATTATTATCACTTTGTGGAGATAATTTGGCGATTCGAAATTTCCTTATTGCTGTTGGTTAGTCGTAAGTTCATCTATTTCCTGTTTTGATATATGTTGAAAATCTAGCAGAAAATCCATTCTTTGAGATAGATTTTGTTGACTACATGTATGTGAATCTTTTCATTTGCGATCTGTATTTTGTAATTACCTCACTACCTAGGAGTAGTTGAGAGAGCCTTATGCACTTTCGGGAAAAAGTGTAATTATAAAAGTTGAATTCATTGTAAATCAGATAAGGGAGCTGTACCTATAGAAAAATTCAGAGAGGAAGTTAAGGTAAAATCAATACTTTCTCAACTATAGTGAATGATTCCGTTCTCTTCATAACATTGGGCATAGAGTAAATTAAGAGAAATTAAGTAAGAGGACAATCTGTTCACCAACAGGTAGTTAGCACAAATTTTTGGGAGTTGTACTTTGATGGCTCCTATACACAACATGGATCAGGTACTGGAATTTTGTTCATCACACCTCAAGGTCACATAATTCCAAAATCATAAAGGTTGTGATTCTCATGCACAAACAATACTGCAGAATATGAGGCATTGGTTATTGGGATCAAAATGGCCATTGAATGGAACATTAAGGAATTGCGTGTTTATGGAGATTCACAACTCATAATAAACTAGATAAATGATGATTATAAAACTAAGGATGACAAGTTGATTCCCTATAAACAATTGGTTGAAGATTTTAAAGAGAACTTTGACAAAATATCATTCACTCAGATCCCAAGAAATGAGAACAAAGCAGCAGATGCAATGGCTACAATAGCATCTCTTTTGTAGAATCAAGAGAATCAACAATGTTACGAATTCCTGGTGGAAGATATCTTGCATCCTACTATTGAATCCAATAAAATCCACATGATTTTCCATATATCTGGAACCGATCAATCTTTATATAGCCAAACTTATTGATACCTAAAAAAGAATATCCTTCCTCTTGACCTAACCCGCAATCAAAAGAGAAATTTTATCCATCAGTCATCCTGATATTTTATCATTGCGGATACCTTATATAGATGAGGTCTAGATAGAACTTTACTGAGATTTCTCAAACAAGAGGAATGTGAGAAAGTTCTTAACGAAGTCCACATAGGTATTTGTGGCATGCACTCAAGTCGTTTAACGTTGGATAAGAAACTTATCCAGTTGGTTTACTATTGGCCTACTATGGAGAGATATTCATTTACATATGCCAAGAAATGCAAACAATGTCAGATCCATGGGAATCTCATCCAGGCACCAGCACAAGAACTACATCCTATGGCAGGATCATGGCCACTCTCAATGGGGTCTTGACCTAGTGGGTAAGATAAATCCTTCATCTTCTAATGGACATAAGTTCATTTTGACTGCTACTAAGTATTTCACTACATGAATTGAAGCAGTACCTTTGACAAAGGTGACATGAAAGCAAATATCATCGTTCATCCTGAATTATATATCTTTTGTTATGGAGTCCCTATGAACATCATCATTGATAATGGGATGCCATTTAAGAATCAAGACGTGAAGGAACTATGTGAGAGATTCCATATCAAACATAGGTTTTCTACACCATATTATCCATAAGGAAATGGTCAGGCTGAGGCATCAAACAAGACAATCTTAAAAATCCTAAAGAAAATAGTTAATGAGGTTGGTAAAGACTAGCATATTTAGCTGAATCCCGATCTCTGGGCATATCAAACCAACATTCACACACCAACGGGGGCAAATCCATTTTCTTAGTCTATGGATCATAAGCTATATTACTAGTAGAAGAAGTAGAGATACCTTCTCTATGAGTATCCTTAAAAGGTCTTATCCCTAAAGAATAACAATGAGTCTCTAGACTTCAAGAACTTGAGCCAATTCAGGAGAATTGCCAAAATGCTTTAGATCATTTGAAAGCATACCAACAGAGAATGACAAGAAGTTACAACTAGAGAGTAAAGCCACACATTTTTTCAGATTGAAGATCTAGTTTTAAGAGAAAATCCATGAAATCAGCAAGATCAAGGAAAGAAAGGTAAATTTGAGCCAAATTGGTTAGGTCCCTTTGTCGTGGTAGCAACATATGGTTCAGGATCATGTGGATTATCTACACTAGAAGGATATTGGTTTGATGAGCCAATCAATACTATGCATCTGAAGACATTTTATGCTTAAAAGTATCAACAAAAATAAGAAAAAGCCTAAAAATAAAAAAAGAAACAAAAATCCTTAAAAAGTATAAAAAGAAAAAAAAAATAGTATAAACAATACAAATTAAAAAAAAATCAAATATGAAAAAAATGCAATAAATTTAGATGGTGAAAACCTGGTAAATAGGTGCTCTCTAAAAGTGAGTTTCTCCATCTATGATATTTCTTTTCCCATTTATCCATCCTAGCCCATCTACTTGCATTTACCTATCCTCGCATATCAATTCTATCTTTCGCATCCATTGGTTAAACCATTAGCAGGATATATGCAGCTTATCAATAGATATAAATCTTTGATATACTTATCATAGTCACTGTCTTGGATTTTATCAAAATCAATCTGCACTTGTATCCCACCATGGTTTGGATCATCCTTTGTACATCCATAATAAATTTTGTTACCGTTGGGGGAAAAATCCTAAACTCCTTTTGTTAAGGGCATCTTTAAAAGCTTAGAAAAACCAAAACATTCGAAAACTTAGAAAAACCAAAAACATTTGAAATCTTAGAAAAACCAAAAATACCTTGGGTTTTGAAATAGATGACAAACAACAAGGCAATGAAGATCAAGAGATTTGTAACAACTAGATTGTGAAACTCAAAATATAAATATTCAACCAAGTAATGAAGGATTATCAATGATCATTCATCAAGATAATTATATCTGTTAATGACCATGAGAACATATGTACGACAGACAAGATTTAGTGTGTATATCTTGATTTTCGCTAATCATGTGTCCTACACAACTCGATGAAGTCCATGACTAGAGGAGCTATGATGGGGCTTGATTGTTTTCTTTCTTTGTTGTCTATGGTTTATCTCTTAGTAAGGTATGTACTTGTCTAAGGATATGATCGGTAAAAGATCAAGGAGCACATTCTGAGTCACGCATTAAAATAGATAATCCTTGTCTATTCTGCAAGAAATACTCAGGTCAACTTGATTCATCATATTAAGTTTCTTGTATAAACTTGCTATATCAAAATCCATGTAAAAAGCACTTAGGTCATCTTGAATCGTTAGGTCAAGCTGCTTGTATTTTCTCACAACATTTAAAAGCTCAATGATGAAATCAAGCACTAGTACAAGAAAGCATGTGAGGAATGGTAGTATCATTTAAGTTAGATCATTTTAGATTAATTCATTGTCAGTTGCATTATACACATTTCATTTGAGATCAACAGTCAAAACAAATATCAAGTATATTTGGACAAACAAAAATAATTGCATTGGTCATGATAAGCTGCATTAGTTTGCATTCAAGTTATCTAGGTTCATTTCATTTAGGTTTGCATGTTATTATCATTCATCTTTTATCAGCTGTATTCATTTTAATTGCATTAGGATTGCATTAGTGTCATTTTCATTGATCATATCATTATTAGTTACATTAGATTCATTTATCATTATCATCTTTTGTATTTAGTTATCATTAGTTTCATTTAGAATCATTTACATTAGGTTCATTTAATTGCATTTGTGCATTTAGAATCATTAACCATATTATTACATCATCATTGTTTATATTACATCACCTCATCATTATAAGCATTATCATACATAATCATTATATTGCATTCAAAAAATTCAAAATCAAATGCATTTCATGTAAATCATTTCACCATCACATGCATATACACCAAGGAATAGAAATAAACATCCATTTGCATATCTCATCATTATAAGCATTTTTCATATAGATCATTGAATTTTTAAAATCATTTTCATATGCATTTAAATCATTTCACATCATCATTATCATGAAGATCATATAAATCTTAGATAGAAACAATATCATCATCATATCATCCATGTAATCAAGATCATCATCATATCAACCATGTAATCACTCCATATAGATCAGCAAAGCATCATTCATGTAATCAATGAATATAGAACATATAAGTGATCATCATCAAAGTAGCATGCATAATAAATCATGAATTATAATCATCATATAGAGTCCATGTCTGCATATCATCATAAAACACTAAAAAGTCATAGTATACAATGATATCAAAGAAATAATCAATAACATATAAATGTGTCATAATATCAAATCAATTCTCATGGATACCCTATATCACTCTTACCTGACTCTATCCGTCTTTGACACTGTGGAAGAGAAGATCCTCTAGATGGCCGAGCTCCTTGATCCCTTGTCCTTTGAGGAGGTCCCATGAACCCACCACTACTAGTATCCATCCTATCAAGTATAGGAGTAGTCGCATTGCTCCCTCCTCTTTGAGACCATATCCTCATATAGTCGCCACCAATGCGTTGTCCACTTCCTATCCCTAAACAATGCACCCATAGTGTCAACTGAGAGAGTGTTAGATCCAACCTCATGTATGTGATCAAATGTAGCCTGTACATCCTCGTATCTCCTCACATCTCTATCCCACTCAATAGTGAGCATTTGAACCTATGCCTTGAGCTGATCAATCTGTTCTCTAAGGTCATCTATGCTCTCATGCTATGGCTCATCCTGCATCCCCTCATCACCACCTCCCTCTACACATATTGGAGTTTGTACCTGAGTAGATCTCATAATCCACTATCAAATGAGGGGCAAATGATCCTTTGAGTCCCCCTCCCCCTTATCCCAACCACCCTGTGTTGTGATCATTCCTAGATCTGGATGGATCTACCCAAAATAAATCGTCGTGCCCTGAACTCTATCCAATCCTCCACCTCTACCTAATCCTGGAGAGGGTAATCCTATCACTGCTCCAAACCCTCTTTTGTCTGTATCTCTCCCAATCTGACCTGCGTCTCTCCTTGCCATAGGAAGTGGCCTCCCACCTCTACCAACTTGTCTAAAAGGTCCTCCTTGGACTCTAACCTAGCCTCCTCTCCATCCTCATCTCCCTCCTCAGCCATCTCCACCCTCATCTCCCTCATCTCACCTCCATCTCCACCCTCGGACAACATGATCATCTGAATCACACTCCTCATCTCCTAAACTAGGAGGAGGGTCTGTTGGATCAGTAATGCGAGGAACGGGCGTGCAAGAAGGTACTAAGCATAATCAGTTGTGATCCTTGCATTCAAAATGTGTGGTCTCAAATCATATGCTACAATAGGAACATCCAAAAAATTTTCATATGCTATCTCAGAAGACAATGAAGGACCCCAATCTCGTATGTCCTTGTACCGCCATGCATACATCACAATAGTAGAAGACATGTGCTGAATAATACCAAACTGTCTCAATATGCGACCAAACAACTATCTCTCAATAATATAAGGAGTGCACTCGATCAAATATCTACTCTATAAAATCAATGGCAAAATCCAAGTGTCTTCCAACCAAGGCTCACAATGAAAATATGGTCAACTCATCAATCAGGCAAACCGACATCAATCCTATCGATCAATCTATCTATCAATCAATCAAATCAATCATTGATTAATCATCATTAATCATCTAACAATCTATCAAAAGCTTACACACCAATCATCTAATCAAATTCACCTGATTGAATTTCAACATTGCCAAAATCACAAAAATTCAATTTTAAACAAAAACGCTATCCCACAGTGCAAGGTGCTAAAACAGATGAAAGTACTAACCCAGAAGACAAATGCGAGAACACATAATGCAAAGCGTGAAATCTATCAAAAGCGCTACCATATCAATTAAATGCACTCAAGTCAATGATTCTCATATTGGATCACCATCTTGCTAGCTCAACACTCCAATTCTTTTATCTCCAAAAGCTAACAAATTTGCAAATGAGAATAAAGTTGACATAGGTTAATTTTATTATTACCTTTTTGATTTTTTGAAGGGGTAATTAATTATTTCAAGTGGGACAATTTTATTTGTTTTTTAAATGAATTTAATTCAGAGGCCTATTTTCTTATCTTTTCAATCAGTTATCATTAGATTAATTTCTCACTCAAAATTTTCAACTATTTCACGATCAATCTCCTGAGGGGGCACACAATCAGGATTTACATCTTTGTCAGGGGCATTATCGAGACTTGATTTAATATTTGAAACAATATTGTCTCAACATCATTTCAAAGAGGGGCAAAATGTATACACCTAAAATTGGCTATGAGTAATTAAATAAATGCTTTATATTTATTTAATAATTCTTCTTCTTTTTGCTTGGACTTTGGCTTTGAATAGATGTCTAACATTTTTAAAGTCACTGTCTTGGATTTTATCAGAATCAATCTGCACTTGTTTCCCACCATGGTTTGGATCATCCTTTGTACATCCATAATAAAGTATTTTTCCGCTGGGGGAAAAATCCTAAACTCCGTTTGTTTTAGGCATCTTTAAAAGCTTAGAAAAACAAAAACATTCAAAAACTTAGAAAAACCAAAAACACCTCGGGTTTTGAAACAGACGATAAACAACAAGGCAACGAAGATCAAGAGATTTGTAACAACAAGATTGTGAAACTCAGAATACAAAGATTCAACCAACAAGTAATGAAGGATTATCAATGATCATTCATCAAGATAATTATATCAATTAATGACCATGAGAACATATGTACGACACACAAGATTCAATGTGTATATCTTAATTTTCACTAATCATGTGTCCTACACAACTCGATGAAGTCCATGACTAGAGGAGCTATGATGAGGCATGGTAATATTCTTTGTTTGTTGTCTGTGGTTTATCTCTTAGTAAGGTATGTACTTGCCTAAGGATATGATTGACAAAAGATCAAGGAGGACATTCCAAGTCATGCATGAAAATAGATAATCCTTGTTTGTTCTGAAAGAAATACTTAGGTCAACTTGATTCATCATATCGAGTTTCTTGTATAAAATTTCTATATCAAAATCCATGTAAGAAGCACTTAGGTCATCTTGAATCATTATGTCAAGTTGTTTGTATTTTCTTAAAACATTTAAAAGCTCATTGTTGAAATTAACCACTATTACAAGAAAGCATGTGAGGAATGGCAATATCATTTAAGTTAGATCATTTTAGATTAATTCATTGTTAGTTGCATTATATGCATTTCATTTGAGATCAATGGTCAAAATAAATATAGAGTATATTTGGACAAACAAAAATAATTGCATTGGTCATGATAAGCTACATTAGTTTGCATTCAAATTATCTAGGTACATTTCATTTAGGTTCGCATGTTATTATCATTCATCTTTTATCAGTTGCATTCATTTTAATTGCATTAGGATTGCATTAGTGTCATTTGCATTGATCATATCATTATTAGTTACATTAGATTAATTTATCATTATCATCTTTTGCATTTAGTTATCATTAGTTTCATTTAGAATCATTTTCATTAGGTTCATTTAATTGCATTTGTTCATTTAGAATCATTAACCATATTATTACATCATCATTGTTTATATTTGATCACCTCATCATTATAAGCATTATCATACATAATCATCATATTGCAATCAAAAAACTCAAAATCCAATGCATTTCATGTAAATCATTTCATCATTTTATCATTACATGCATATATATCAAGAAATATAAAAAAAAAATCCATTTGCATATGTCCTCATTATAAGCATTTTCCATATAGATCATTGAATTTTTAAAATCATTTCACATCATCATTATCATGAAGATCATATAAGTCTTAGATAGAATCAATATCATCATCATATCATCCATGTAATCAAGATCATCATCATATCAACCATGTAATCACTGCATATAGATCAATAAAGCATCATCCATGTAATCAATGAATAGAGAACATATATGTCATCATCATAAAAGTAGCATGCATAATAAATCATGAATCATAATCATCATAAAACAATAAAAATTCCAAGTATATAATGATATCAAATAAATAATAACTAACATACATATGTCTCATAATATCAAATCAAGTCTCATGGATGCCCTGTACTACTCCTGCCTGAATTTGTTCATCTCTAACATTGTGGACGAGAAGATCCTCTAGATGGCCCAGATCCTTGATCCCTACTCCTCTAAGGAGGTCCCATGACCCCACCACTGTTGGTATCTATCTTGTCGGGTAAAGGAGTAGTTGGATAGATCCCTACTTTCTAAGACCATATCCTCATATAGTCACTACCAATGCGGTGTTTACTTCCCATCCTGGTACAATATGCTTATTAATAGATTCAATGATAATCCCAAAGATACTGAGAGGGGGGCATGAATCAGTGTCTAACCGGTTTGATGAATATTTAAACTTATTTCTAACTTTCCCACTAAAAATAGTGTACCGGTAAACAAGAATTAATGCAGTAAACAAAAATAATAGAGACAACATAGAAACACACCATAACACAAGATATTTTAACGAGGAAACACGATGTGGGAAAAACCTCGGTTGGATTTGTGACCCACAATATTTACTCACTGGCCAATGAATAAATACTGCTTACAATAAAGGGGCCTACACATGCAGGGAGGCCAACAGCCTAGAGCTCACTACTCAATGAAGAGTCTCACTGACTACAAAATGGATAGTTAAATCCAATATAATGTATTTCTCAAAACAACATCTTTAATGCCAGGTTCAATACTGGTTTCAGCTCATCTAGACACCTTAACCAAAACCCTTTGCTGCCACTTAACACTTATCTTCTACCATACATTATTATGTTTCTTCTATCATTACAAAATGATCTATAAGATCTCATACATATACATGTCTTTTACAATATACCATATCGGCTTACAAAAGATAATTATATTACAATAAATTAAAGTTAATCCCATGTCACCCTGAGTGCCGGTATGCTTTGTTGCCGATGTAATCTAAATGCCGATGCAAGCACTTGCCAGTGCTGGTGTCTACTGGTGTATGATATCTGCCGGTGCATGTAGATACCTATTGCTAGTTGGTTGCCATCAATGACAACATCAAATATTCTTATAAGAGTGTAGAATGCAAACACTCATAGTGTCAGCTGAGAGAGTGCCAGATCCAACCTCCTGTATGTGATCCAGTAATGCGAGGAAAGGGGTGTGAAAAAAGGTACTGACTTGTCTTTGTGCTTCACGAGAATATCTAAACTCTCCTTCATCTCCATCCTTGGACAATAGGATCATCTAAATCATCCTCCTCATCTCCTGAGCTGGGAGGAGGGTCTGTTAGATAAGTAATGCGAGGAAAGGGGTATGAAAAAAGGTACTGAGCATAATCAAATGTGATCTCCGCATTCAAAATGTTTGGTTTCAAATCATATGCTACAATAGGAACATCCAAAAACTTTGCATATGTTATGTCAAAAGACAATGAAGGACCCCAATCTTGTATGTCCTTGTACCACCGTGCAGACATCATGACAACAAAAGGCATGTGTTGAATAATACCAAACTATCTCAAAATGCGACCAAACAATTGTCTCTCACTAATATAAGGATTGCATTCGATCAAATATCTACTCTGTAAAATCAATGGCAAAATCTAAGTGTCCTCCAACCAAGGCTCACAATTAACATATGGTCTCCAAATAATAGTATCCATGGAATCTAAAACCCATCACCAATACTCAAGCTTACCCAACTTTAGTTGAGTAATGATACCTCTATACAAATATACAAATGGCTGAAAATCACCGTGAACTCTATCATGTATCAGTCGGGTAATAGCAATGTGCTCCCAGCACCAAACCTGAAGTAGTGTGCATCCAGATGAGAGACTCTCTTTGCCATCATAAACCCGGTGTAAATCATGATATAAATGAGCAAGCATATATACACCCCATTCATACCGAGTACAATGTTGCATCATGCTCTGCAAAATACCTCCCCATCCAATGACAAATCCTCGAGATCTTCTATCAGGACATATAAACCCATGAATCAAGCTTGCGAGTATCAGTGAGAGAGTATCATAGTGCATAATCATGTCCTCCCATTGAATCTTTCCCCCATCGATGCTCTAATCATCAAACACTGTCCTGCAAGCCTCAGCCCCATCAATATCCCGGTAGTCGTACTGGATGAGCTCGACAGTCACAAGGATGTGGAGGAACCAATACACGTCCTTGACCATTACACTAATTTCAGCAATGGGTAGGTGAAACATGTTGTGCTTGTTGTGCCATCTCTCCGCTAATGCAGTCAACAACCCCTTATTATGTGTAATGTCAGGCATGTATAACAGGTGACGTAATCCACATGCATCAATATGTCTAATCTCATCCTAAATCAACTCTAGAACTAAATGGCGCATAGCCGAGAATTTTTCCCAACACTGGAGAACATCTAGTTTCTCCTTTTTAATTAGACAAGTTTTCTATCAATCATCTATCCTATCAAATAATCATTTTAAATCAAATCTTTTTCTATCAAGAAAATGAAGGTATCAATCAAATGATCAATAAATCAAGCTTTTATCAACTCATCAATCAGGCAAACCAACATCAATCCTATTTATCAATCAATCTATCAATCAATCAAATCAATCATTGATTAATCATCATTAATCGTCTAACAATATATCAAAAATTACACATCAATCATCTATCAAATTCATCTGATTGAATTTTAACATTGCCAAAATTATAAAAATTCAATTTTAAACAAAAACGCTATCCTATAATGCATAGGTGCTAAAACAGATGAAAGGGCTAACCCAGAAGATGAATGTGAGAACACATAATGCAAAAGCGATAAATCTATCAAAAGCGCTACCATATCAATCAAATGCGTGAACTTAATTGTCACAGGTGCTAACCTAACATTTACTCTAACATACCAAGTAAAGGGTTGAACATAAACGACAAAAGCGCAAAATTAACAAATGAGTTAACCAAAATGATAAATGTTCTAAAGTACCAAACAAATGTGTGAGAACGAAGTGCCGAAATTGGAAAAATTTCAAACTAGCCCTAAAACATGTGAATAACATGAAAACTTGTATGAAAAATTAGAAACCAAGATTAGGATAGGTCGCTCACTGGTGCGTCGTACTCAGTAGGTCTCTTGTATCGATGAGTGCTCAAATCGATGGCTCTCGTATTGGATCACCATCTTTCTAGCTCAACACTCCAATTCTTTTTTCTCTAAAAGATGACAAATTTACAAATGAGAATAAAATTGGCCTAGGTTAATTTTATTATTACCTTTTTTATTTTTTGAAGGGGTAATTAATTATCTCAAGTGGGGCAATTTTTTTTTTTTCAAATGAATATAATTAAGAGGCCTATTTTCAAATATTTTCAATGAATTATCATCAGATTAATCACTCACTCAAAATTTTCAACAATTTCATGATCAATCTCCCGAGGGGGCACAAAATCAATATTTTCATCTTCGTCGGGGGTATTATTGAGACTTGATTTAATATTTGAAACAATGTTGTCTCAACATCATTTCAAAGAGGGGAAAAATGTATACATATAAAATTGGCTATGAGTAATTAAATAAATGTTTTATATTTATTTAATAATTATTCTTCTTTTTGCTTGGACTTTGGCTTTGATTAGATGTCTAACTTGGGACAATATTCGCAAGTGTGGGTTCCACAGGCCTTCCATCTATTTTTTGTGTGGTAATGGAGAGGAGGATTTCTCTCACCTATTCTTCAGATGTCCTTTCTCATTGCTGATTTGGTATTACTGGTGGGGAATGTGTAAGCACCCATGTGTTCATGTGGATTCTTTGGTGGAGTTTTCGAGCAATTTGGACATGCCTCCTATTTTGTCCTCTTTTCTCCAGACTGTCTAGCTCATTGGGCCCATTTTCATACTTTGGCAGATCTGGCTAGAGAGGAATAGGATGATCTTTGGGGAAGTCAAACTGTTATTTCAACAAGTGTGGAATAGAATCATTGGCATGATCCAAGACACAGTCGAAGTAAAATGTGAGGTGAATTTTCCTTAGGATAAAGGAGAGGCTTATATTGTGAGTAGGTTGGGTTTACAGGAGATGTCCCATGTCTCATCTTGTCTCAAGAGAGGTAGACGTTCTAAGCATAAGGTTCAAAGGGTGGGAAGATGGTTGCCCCCTCAGGATGATTCCATTAAGACTAACACTGATGGCTCCTCTCAGGGTAATCCAGGTCCTGCTGAGATTGGGGGTGTTGGTAGGTGTTGTATGGGGGATGTGTTTTTCTTCTTTTCAGTACATAAAGGGAAACAGTCTAATAATTTTATGGAGGGAATAGCAATTTTTTATGCCCTCGAGCGTGCATATGAGCTCGGGTGGCGTAAGGTTATCTGTGAATTAGATTTGCAGATTATTGTTAATATGTTGATTGAGCAGAAGGTGAGTGAGATTAATTGGTAGATGGTAGGGATTATGCACCAGATTTTGTAAATTAGTGCTATGATGGAGATGGTGTCTCTCATCCACATTTATCATGAATGGAATAGAGTTGTGGATTGTTTGGCTAAGTGAGCTTCATAACATGGTGATGTTTGGAAAGTTGAGGGTTGGGAGCATCCTTCCCCTTATTACTATTAGGACTTGCATAAGATCTTTGCTGAGGATATGGATAGTTATGAAGCTGGATGATTTTTGGTTGGGTTTGTTGTTCTCTTTTGGAGCCTTGTGGCTCTGGTTTTCTTGTGTAATGCTGGTTTCTGATTATTAATAAAGTTTTATCCCTTTATTAAAAAAAATAATAATAATTATTCTTCTATTCAATAGTTAATTTGAAAAGATTAATTTATTTAATTCATTTCATATTATAATATTAATTAAAACATTTTATTAATTAATTCATTTATCCTTTCTTCTAATCAATTAATTAAATATCTAGTATTTAATTATTATTCTATCCACTATCCTATAGTCTTATCAATTAAATAATTTCTTAATTATTTAATCTTCTTTTTCCAACTCGCCCTCATCTCCACATAACTTCTTCTTTGCCAACTCATCAATAATGTGGCTAGGATAATAATATTTTTAATATTAATATTCATCATTATCTTCAACTTCCAATTTATTCTTCAAATAATGTGTACGTACACACATTCCTCAACCTCCCTATATTCTCTCCAACTTTCCTCCATCTTTGGAGGAAGTTGAGTCCACTTGTCCTCTTATCCCTAAATCTCCTCCACTATCCTATATTCTCTCAAGTCTTCTTCTTAGTCATGGTGAGATGAATGAAACTTGGCTTCTCCTTCCACCTTTTCCTCCATCTTGTAGGTGTAGGAGGAACATCTTCCACCTTTCTCTCTCATATCTCAACCTCTTGCTCATAGCCATCCAATTTGCAAGATTTAATCAGGACCATTGATCTTTGCCACCTAAGCTTATGCACTCAAAAATTGATAAATAGAGGTCTCCTAAGCCATTTTTGAAACTAATAGCTAATCTTATAGTCAATTAGGAGTCTTTATCTTGCATGTGTGAGTTCATTTTCTTAGCATTTTTAGAGTTTTTTTTGAGCAATTTAGCATAAATTATTATCATAGTTTAGTTTTGCATATCATATCAATTATCAGTCCATTCAGCACTTTCCATCTTGGAAGCTACCAGTGCTTGTCTAAGAGAAAAATCATCTGCAACCAAGAACAATGGGGTTAGGACACAATGAGACATAAATCATGAAGGTATAATCTTTTATTTAGTTTTTCATTTCATGTTGTTTCATTGGTTGAAGCTTGAGTAATATTTACCTGATAGACTAATGAGTTTGCAGGTAATTTCTCTCAGGTGAAGCTTAAGTTGATACAGTAATTAACCACTTAATTTTAAAATTTAAATTGAAAATTGAAATCTTGAAATTCAGATTTTTTTTCGACCTTAGGGAAACCTAAAATCAATTAAATTTCAGAAATCAAGTTGGAATTGACCAGTAAAATACAAACAAAATAGGCTCCCAAAATTTGAGGAAAAAAAGTTGAGACCGGGTAGTATACTACCTGGTTTGGTCAACTTTTTAAAAAAATTTAGGGGAAGCAAGATATTGTGATTTTAATGTGAATTCTAAAAGGATATGAGAATTGGAGATGTCTAGATATTTGAAAACAAGCCTTGAAAATTGAAATAGGACACACTTAGGATGTTTAATAAAATGATTAATTGAAAGAAAGAAACAAAAAAGGGCACTCTTAAGGTTAAGGGCCAACTTTTATGAGCTTTATATCTAATTACATTGATTAAATGCTTAAAGGTAAATTGAAAAGTGCACAAGATTAATTTAAATTTTAAAAGTAGGGTTTGTTGCATAAACCACTTAATTTAAAAAATTTAAATTTGAAAATTTGAATATTGTAAGGTGGGAAAGTGAATTCTGAAAAATTAATTCAAGATCTACACAATCCACAAGTTCAATTTTAAAATTAAAAACTAGGGTTCTTTTTATTTATTTAACTGCTTAATTTTAAATTTTATGAAAATTGAACATGTAAATGAAAACTTGAATTTTAAAATTGAAGAGTTCTAAGATCTAAAATAATCAATCCAATTTGAATAAATAACAAGCTCAATTTTGAATCTAAATATTAGGGTTTTTGTGAATTTAACAAAAATCAGAATTAAGGGTGTAAGGAGTCGGGTTCACCAAAATGTGAAGGGGAAAATTAGGCGACATGGCAATTTGCAACAATGAAGAAGAAATCACCAAATCACCTATTTTCACTTTGAGGGGAGATGCCTTTACATTCAAAAGAGTTGGTAAATCCACTAGATTCAGTCACTAATAAGATTACGAATTAATACTGAGTAGATTTATTGAAATGGAATGTGTTTGACCCTCTCTTGTAAGTTGAGTAGTTGAATTAAGACTAAGTGCTGGAAATGAAGACAAATATGAGAAAACAACGAGCTACAGATTTGAGATTTCATCGTGCACCTAGATCTGAGAAGTTTGAGATGACTTGGAGCTACTCTATGAAATTTGCCAAAAGTAGTAGTGACCGTGTGTCTGGACTGGGTAACCCACCCTCTTGGTCCTCTGAACTTTCCATGCATTGAAAAGAGTTTTTGTCTCTGCAAATAAAGCTTAATTCTAGAGGTATAGCTACGCACTTGCTTCCTACACACAAAAGGAAAGGAAAATGTGTTGGGAATTGGGATTTGCCTTTAGGTCAAACCCCAGTGTTGGAATTAACCAAGTGGTTGAAATAATGTAATTGAAATGACCGAAAGTAGAAATCCTCTTCTTTGAGCGGATGTTGAGTTAATTGAAAATGAAATGCTTATACCTCCTTGTGAATTTTTTCTTGCCTCCACATGGAAATATGATTTCATGAATTAGAATGATGATCTCCTCTTCAATTCTTGAAATCTTGACTCTATTGTTACTCCAAAGCTTGAAGGAAGACTGAAAATGCTTAATTTCTCTTGAATTATTGAATGCTTGATCTCTTGAATACTCAGATGCTTGATTGAATTTCATAATCATCAAATGAGAGGGGAAATCCCTCTTATATACTTGCTAGTAGGATTAATTAATTAATTTTTCGACATGAGCCAACATAGAGAGGTTTTCTCACTTCAAATTTGAGATAGGTTAGGGGGATGGGCCCAAGGATAGGTACCCATTAAGGGGGACTAGGGTCCCATGCCCTAGTCCTGCCCTAATTTGGGGCAAGATCAAGGTGGCAGTTGGGTGCATCATTGGGGAGAAAGAATTTTTTGACATGTATGAGCATAATCAGGTCTCTGATCAAGTCAAGGGGCACAAACACTAAGACGAAGACCCTATAATATAATAAAACATCTATTATCCCAAGTCTTGTTGCATTAAATCACAAGAAGACAAATCTATAACAACATAAACATCATCAAAAGAAATAGTACATATGGATTTGATTGAATACAAGACTCAAGAACTAGATCAAATAAGAGATTAACCAAGTTCAAGTAACCAAAATTCTCAAAATTAAAATCCACTAGAAAAGTATGACCATCATGTGAAGGATCAAATTCATTAACAAAAATGATGTCTATAAAGGAGTACAATCAAGATGTATGATACCACCCTATCAGAAATGGCCTCTCTTCTCTCTAAGTATTTAATGATAACTAAATCAAGAGTAAATTCTATAGTCTTTCCTACTCCACCATGAGTGATTTGATAGATGGAAAGGATATTTTTTCTCAAGAGGGGTACACAAGACATTTTTGAAGGTGCCATCTCTAATATTCCCTCCTAGTTACATTCATATAAGGATTATTTCCCATGAAAATAGGTGGCATATTACAAGGTTCAAATGAAGGGAATATAGACAACAAAGATGCCATATGATGAGAAAATCTTGAATCTAGAAGTCATCTCCCTAATCCATGACTTTTGGAAGCATAAAGAGCTTATATTTTGTTCTTACCTATCACAAACATGTAACTCTTTTCATGTGTCAAGTCATATTTGTGATTGCATGCTCCCAAATAATGATGTATTAGTACACCTTATGCCACACTTGGGTTCCAATATCATCTACCAATGTAACTAAAATTTATTGGATTAACAACCTATGACTAGATAAACAACATCATTATCAAAGGATGGTTCTTTATTCCATTTTACTAAAGGGTTGTCAATAGAATTTATACTAATTGCACAATAATGGGGATTGGCCATACTTTGAATGTGAGGTGATTAATTAACATGAATAACAACCTATGCCACTTGTCAAAAAATAGTAGAATGAAAAGTGCATTGAGTATAAATTTTTAAATATTGATCACTGAGGATTTCATCCAATGGTTTACAAAAGGGATCTATGATTTATCAATTAGATAAAACTCATAATTGCACAAAAATAATATTCCAACTAATTATTTCTCTTTGATACATAATATGAATGTAATATATGTAAGGTTTCCTCAACAAGTTAAAAGCACTTACATTTTTTATTTACAGTATTTGATTACAAGTATAGTGAAGGAATGAGACTTGAAACTAAAAAAAACCACTAAAAGGGAAATCAAGTTTTAGTTTGACCATAAAACACATGTAGAATAAGAACTTATAAACAATACAACCATTACATATAATGTACGAGGTTAGGGAAAAGTACAAGAAAGTAAAGACATATTAGTCCGAGTCATTTATAAGAATGAATTTAGGAAGCTTGATTGAAATAGCAAGCTTATGGGTAAGGAGTTTCAATCAATTTCTTTTGACATATAGGACTCTAAAATGTTTCAAAAATATGGAATGAAGATACCATATTTAATCATCCATTTGAACTCATATGCACATCCTAAAATTTAATAATTAATCATGAGAAATCAAGTGACATTCTCATAGGAATTATTTATAATTTTGTTGGGTTATAATATGAATTTAGATATATCCAAATAGAGAAAGTGATTTTGAAAAAAATAATCCTTTTGAAATAGGCTAAACAAAGATAGAACCCTCTAACTGAATTGCTTAGGATTCAAGACATATTTTAATAGAATATAAAAAATATGATAAAACTAGAAGAAATTTTAAAGGAGGGTGCCCAATTCTTAGGTAACAAATGTACATTATGAAATGAATAACAACTAGGAAAGATAACAAACAAATTTTAATCCTCTTAATTATTGAGTATGTCAAGTCTTTGTCATCTTCATCCAAAGGGAAAAGTAAGCAGCATTTCCCCCCTACTCTAAAAATTTCTGAGGAATCAGTTACTGGTTTAGGGAAGGAAATGGAGATAGAGTATGGTGGAGGGGATGATGAATCAGGAGAGGATGATTGGGAGACAAAGGGTAGTGCTTCTTCCAATTCTCCTCACGATGAAAAGGGAAGATTCACTAAAAGGAAGAGGATGAATTCTATTTCTTCTTGTCCTTAGGATCGGGAGATGGATGCTGAGGAATTAGTAGGGATACACTTTGAACCTGCCAATAACACTAGTGTGGAGAGAAATATCTCGAGTTATAACAATGACCCTCCTTCCCCCCCACAAGAATGAGTTTGGTAAGGAAGCTCAACCTTTATTTCCTAAATATTTATAGAAGGATTCTCCATTTATGAGTTGTAAGAATGAGGACTTAAAGTATTTGTTAAGGGCGGTGCACGATGTTGTAGTGGACCAGTTTAGGATGTCTAAGTGGCTTTTCCTAGAGATGAGCCAAGTAAACATTAATATTTTCTCTCTAAAGAGAAAATTTGAAGCCTATAGTAATGTAAGGATGTAGGTTGATGAGAAGAAGATGCTGGCAATATTGGAGAGTATTGCGAAGGATGCTAGTCTTATGAAGATTGATTATGAAGGCCATATTAGGGCGCTTGACGAAAAAATGAAAAGAGTAGATGGTAACCTCACCAACTTTGTTAATATGAGCTAGTGGATGATTCCCAACAATGCTGAAAGCATCAAGATGTTGGTGAATAAATTGTAGAAATTGTAGGATGCTATGTCTTCTAACAAGACTTTCATTGATCTTGGTAATGCAAAGGAGGGTAAGAAGGTGTTGGACAAGAAGGGTCCTTGTGCCCAAACCAAAGCAAATCTCAAGAAATCCATAGAGTAGGCAAAAAATGATTTGCACAATATGCAAAACCAATCTTAGAACCTAGATTAGCTTGAAGCTGAAGTTGTTGAGGCTCCAAAACATCTTGGTTACAACTTTCTTTGTTCATTTTTGTCTTATTGGATTTGATCTGGTTTAGGTCTCTTTTTTGAGTTTTTTTTGATAGTTGGATGTTGGGTGGCTTCGTTTATTTTTATGGCAGCGTTTTGTATATGGGGTTCTAGGGCCCCTTCAAAACCCAATTTTTCCTTAATAAAAAACAATGTTATAAAAAAATCCAAAAAATTGCATTACACTCGACATCAATGTCTTTATTTTAGTGAATTGTTTTTGACATATCTACAAAGAGAAATACATTATAATCAAATATTGGTCTTCAAATATTTTTAATAATTTTTCCTTGTATAAATAAGGGGCAGGGTTCAAAAATTATACTTCCTAGGGTTCATCTAGTTGGTGTATTAACCTTCCCCTTAAACATTTTGGAAGATTTGGTTGTAGGTGAACATGAGGCATAAAGAAGAAATCTTGATGAACAATATCTAATAAGTCTAGAGATTTGGTACACTAAAAGGTGGATTTCCTATCCTTGAATCTTATAAGGTCATTTATTTGTAACCTTTTTTGTTAATAAAGTATTCATTCACTAAAATTCTAAGAGCATGGGTAAGTGTGAGCAAATTTGATCATTGATTTCTTCCTTTAGAAATGACAAAGACAAACTGAAGTAAAGGTTTAGATAAAAATGTTTAAATAGATTAAAAAAACTCCTAAAATAGTTGTCATACCCCATCCTCTTAGATTGTGATAGCTAAGTAGGGGGACAAAAGCATTATTTAATTGACGAATGATATTAGACAAGAAGGATAATAAGAAGAACATATATGTTGACATAATAATGTTAGAAAAATAGAGAGACAATAATAAAGAAAATATGTAAGGAAGAGAGGTTGACCCAAGGGGATAATAAGGATAAAAAATAAATTATGAGGAAGTTTAGGAACAACTATATAACAAACAAGTAAATATCAAAAGGATGTTGGCATATGCACACTCCAATGAGACATTGTATGTGATTGGAGGTTTTGTCATTGATGGCAACCTTGCAATCCTATGGCATGGGCAAGACATTATACTGGCAAAGCATTACACCAGCAAGATAGTGCACCGGCATCAGCAGAACACTCTACACCGGCACTGGCACAAAAGAAAGAAAGTATATCGGCATAGAGGCCGACAGGATTTTTGTTTTGTAATATTTTGTTTATTATTGTAAGCCGACTTGGCAAATTGTAAAATGACTCTTATATATAAAGGAGATCATTGTAGACATTTGTAATAGTGATGGTAGAAGCATAAAGGAAAATTTTAGGCAGACCTAATGTATGAAATATAGGTCAAAAGGTATATGTAAAGAACAGAGCAGGAACCGGTATTGAATCTGGCATTGAAGATGCTATTGTAAAGAAGTACAAGTTATTGGATTAGTATAATCCTTATTGTAAGTTAGTGTGACTTCCCATTGAGCAGTGAACTCTAGGCAGTTGGCCTTCTTGCATGTGCATGCCCCTATTGTAAGTAATATTCTCTTATTGGCTAGTGAGTGAATATTGTGGGTCACAAATCCCACTAAGGTTTTTCCCACATCGGGTTTCCTCATTAACATCTTGTGTTATGGTGTACTTTTCATGTGGATATTCTTGATTCTATTTATTGCATTATTTCTTGCATACAGGTACACTGTTATATTATGTTCTGCATGTTTTAACTTAAGAAATTCTTATTACCGGTTAGATACTGATTCACCCCCCCCCCCCTCTCAGTATCTGTGGGACCCCTAACAATTGGTATCAGAGCTTGGTCCTCTATTTTTAGAAGCCTAATAGCTTGAGGAAGATCTTGACACTGGTAAAGATGGAAAATCTGATGAAGCAACTTGAAGGAGCTCTTACAGACTATGATGCAGAGAAATTGAACAATATCAAATTAGAAGATGATTTAAGGGCAGCTCAGGATATCATTCAGGCACTTCAAGAAAATTTTATTGTTGCAAGAAATAAGAGAAGAGAACTTTGTGAAAAATTGCAAAATGAGAATGATGAAAAGGAATCACTCAATGATATGATAAGCAAGTTGAAACAAGAGATCATGACAACAAAAAATGAAATGTAGGATATGACTATGAGATTTTGCAAAGAGATTGAGGATAGGAAGAAGAATGAAGAAGAATTGTCCAGAAGACTAAGTGATGCAGCAAATGAGAACACAAGACTTAGCTATGAAAATGACATGTTGAAGACAGATCTGATGCATACTCAGAATGACTCAAATGAACTGATGAGATAAAAAGAAATCTTGGAAAGAGAACTGGAAACTACAAATCAACACAAAGAAAAATTCAAGAAAAGCTTAGAGGAACTTGGTACTTTGTTGAAGAATCAAAAACCTAAAGGTGACACTTCTGGAATTGGCTTTGAAGTTGGTGAAAGCTCTGGTACTGCAAATACTCAGGATCACAACAAACTAGTAAGACAACCTAATGATTATAAATTCAATGGAAAATGCTTTAACTGTAATAAGTATGGTCATAGAGAAAATGAATGTAGATCTAGGAATTATCAGAATATCAACACACCCATCGGTCAATATTCAAAATGCAACAAAGTTGGTCACAACTCTGAAAACTGCAGAATGAATGTGAGATGTTATGTTTGTGGAAGATTTGGACATTTATCAAATCAATGCAGAACACAAACCGGCATAGGTTATGGGAAAGCTATTCAGAAGAATAATGTAACTTGTTATGCATGTAACAAGATTGGGCATATTGCTAAATTTTGTAGAAATAAAGGAACACTGGTAGACAACAAAAATGCTAGCTTGAAAGGTAAAGAAAAATTTGAAGAGGTTAAGCGAGAATTCTCAAAACAGTGGATTAGAAAAGCTGAACTAAATATTGGGAATACTTTTCCACCAGTAGAACCAACCAATGCTTCATTGGTAGGACAAAGTGATACTTCACCGGTAGGACAGAGCAGTGCTCCACCGGTAAGAAATTCTTCATCTAATTGAATAAAATTTCTTTGAGTGTTTGGCAATCTAATGACACATGTGCTAATTATTCCCTCGATTAGAGATAAGAAGTTGAAAATTACTTATTACTGGCAGACAATGTTAAGTGAATACTTAACTGGCATGCAATTAATGTGGTAGATGGCGAAAAGACATTATAAAAGTAAGGTTTTGGCTCCATTTTCATTTCACTGTGATTTCAAATTTTCAGAGAGCGCGAAGATTCCGAGCTAAGGCATTTTGAGCAAGAAGCAAGCACACTCCAAGCAATCATCCATCCAAGGTAGTAAAAGGTATTTAATCATGGCATCCACCTCTGCAATTGAATACATAGCAAACCCTACTATTGTTGAGGTAATAAAAAGACCTAGGCCCGTATTTCAGTTAGTTCTCAAGATAGCAAAGAAGGATGATACCTTAGGTGCATTTTCTCAAATTCCTAAGGGAGTTGTATATGCTAAAGACCCCTAAATGTACATCCACTATAACATTGAAGAGTTAGGAGATGAGGAAATCAAAACCATGTATAAAACCATAATATGTGATGATACCGGCAATGTTAAGGATGAACACAAGATTATTGAAACCCTAGGATTTACAGAAATCCTTAGCATTCCTGAATTTCCTAAGGATGTGATTACGATTGTTTTAAGCAAAGTACATGGAGAATTTTTCTGGTTAGATGCAATCCATAAGATCACCAAGGAAGCTGTGAAAGCTGTCACAGGGTTACCGACCACCGGTAAGAGACCAGATAAAACCAAGAAGGTTCCCAATGACCTAGTTACAAAACTAACCGGTGCAACATTTGACAAGAGATCTCTAAGGGTTAATGATATAAAAGATGTCAATGTGAGATTCATCAATATGATATTAGGTTATAAAGCCACTCATGCTAATAGACTTAACTCAGTTTCAAGTTTATGCATTAAGAGTGCTTATGATATGGTAACAGACAATGCAAAAATTGACATATGTGAATGGTTAAAGGATGAACTAATTGACAACATTGGAAAAATCAAGAAGAACAAGAAAGGAACTTTTAGATTTGGAAATCTATTAGTATGCCTAATGCTACACATAACAAAATAGGTTCCCGGTATAGGTTATAAAGAACTTGGATATGACATACCGGTAGGAAAGCAATTGACTGAACTATTCAATAACATGGGTGAGAACAAGGAGAACAATATAAATGACTTCTTTCAAGCATTAAAGACCAAAATGAAGAAAAGAATAAGGTTATCTCAGAAAATAGTAGACAAATAAAAAGATGATATATGCTTTGTTATTAAGAAAGATAAAATCTGGATGGAAGCGGTCATTCCAAGAACAATTTGGGTAACTGAGATGGGCTATGAAACAAATGACCACATAGTTGAAACATATGCTAAAGCACTTCTGGAAGCCCCCCAATGAACCTAAGGAAGAAGTATTTGGTAATGCTGAGACTATAGAAAGCCAAATACAATCAAAGAAAAGAGTAAAGAAGGTTGAGGCATTTGTAAGGAAAGAATCCAGGCAAGCAAAAGCCATTAAGGAAGATGTATTGAAGAAAACCGGCATAACAGAGGATGAGTTGGAAGCTCCACAACCTAAAACTCATCTATCACTGGTAGGTACTTCTTCGGAAGGTGACATGCCAGCAACTTTTAAAAGAGTTGTAAGAAAGAGAGATCCCTTACCGACAACCACACCTTCACCTAGAAGGATAAGGCAAAAGTAACAAGCCATGAGATCTTCGGTTAGAAAGGCCACCCCAAAGAAGAAACTCACACCTAAGAAGAAGAAAAGGACAAATAGAGACTTGGCACCTCTTGATGTACTGCTAAATGAAATCATAGAGGAAGGAAAACTAAAGAACATAGGGAAAATCTATGACACTCTAATTGCTGATGAGAAAGAACAAGTTGCGAACAGTGTTATATTGCATATGGACATGTACAAGAAATTTTTGATGGAAGTAGCAAATGAAACTCCTGATGACTTATTCAAAAGACTTGAGGTCAGAAGGCAAGCAGTGATAGAATTAGATAAGAAAATAAAAATTGAGAAACTACTTGCTGTATATCTGATAAACTCTCCTAAGGAAATTGATGACTTGATTTCTCAAGAAAATTGGTCAGTATTCTCTAGTGCACACTAGCATATTTCACTAATGGCAGGAAGAGTCAATAAAGTGATAGAGGAAATAGAAGATGGATGGGATATATTCCTGGTTGACAAAGAAAAACAAGAAGAGTACAGGAACCCTAAACCTATAAAGGTATATCAGAAAGATAGAGACAAGGGGAAAGGCAAAGTTGGTGGACCACCAAGCATCAAAGTTAAAGACAACCTACCTCCACTGGTGAAAACAACAACTATTGAAGATCAACCGGCAGCAGAAAGTATGGATGTAGAGGATAGCAATCCTAATTCTGAAGTCCTATATACTGTAAATGTTGATACTCAAAAGATCAACATAATAGTGGACAAGGATTCAATTGACAAGTCAAATATGGCTAAGGAGCCTCCGGTAGTAGGGGAAACAGAGAAACCGGTAGAAGATACAAAGAAAAAGGTAGAGACTGAGTCACAGATAGAGTCAACACAACATACAGAGAAACCAATAGAGCTAAAGGCTCCGGAATAGGTACATAAGGAAACAGTGCCACCAGTAACCAGTCAAGTAGGAAAACCAGTGCTTAAAGAAATGCAGATACAAACTTACCTACCGGAGGTCAATACAAGCATGGTTACTACCACCGGTACTTAGATTGTTGGATCATCATCAACATTCAAGTCAACAAATGTGACTGAGGTATTACTTGATTCTATCAAGAAAATAACTGACTGCAGCTCACAGGCTCATAAAGCAATTGATGATTCCATACCAATTTTGAAGGTAATAGCTCCCAACTGTAATATAGATAATAAAGATTCTTTAGGACAATTGGATACATTGTGCAAATATATCTCAGAAAATATTGAGAAAATAAAGGAAGAATCAGTGAAGGATAAGGTAGAGATTCAAAAGCAGAAATTCTTTGATGAGGAAATAAAGAAGTGTAACAGAATTTTTGATACACTTCTACCGGAACTATGTAGTTTGTTGAAAGAATACAAAAATCTGTATAAGGATACATGTAAAATAAACTTTTTGACTGTAGATATTGACAAGAAAATAAGCAAGACACGGGATGAGATAAATAAACTTCTAGACAACTTTGTCAACTCACCTGATTTACTATCAGCTTTTGAAGAGAAGATAGCAAATTTTGAGGAAGAACTACTCAAATTGGAAAGGGAGAAAGAAAGGACAATAAATAAGGCAAAACATTTGACATCTAAACTAAGTCCTAGATTGGACTATTTAGCATCTCTGTGGAAGGAAATTTGTGAGGCACTAACACAGGGTAGCAAAACACTAGCAGAGCATTTGCAGCATCTCATCGGTATAGTGAAGAGAACTGAGACAACAATAAAAGATAGTAAGAAGTTTATGGATAGTATAAACCTAATTTTGGGAGATCTTTTTCAGATAATAACTACCAAGCTACAAGGTTGAGGTTATGGATAGCTGAAACTACAAACTTTGCTGACATCTTGACAACCTTTGTCATTGATGCCAAAGGGGGAGTAGTGGAATGAGAAAGTTCAAAACACAAGAATCATATGCTCAGGGGGAGCTCTCACATTTTTGGTAACATTTTTGGACTGCACACTTTTGGATACTTTTTGAAATTTCTCATGAGTGTTGCCATCAATGCCAAAGGGGGAGATTGTTGGCATATGCACACTCCAATGAGACATTGTATGTGATTGAAGGTTTTGTCATTGATGGCAACCTTGCATCCCTATGGCACCGGCAAGACATTATACTGGCAAAGCATTACACCGGCAAGATAGTACACCGACATCAGCAGAACACTCTACACCGACATTGGCACAAAAGAAAGAAAGTATACCGGCACAGAGGCCGACAGGATTTTTGTTTTGTAATATTTTATTTATTATTGTAAGCCAACTTGACAAATTGTAAAATGACTCTTATATATAAAGGAGATCATTGTAGACATTTGTAATAGTGATGGTAGAAGCATAAAGGAAAATATTAGGCAGACCTAATGTGTGAAATATAGGTCAAAGGGTATATGTAAAGAACAGAGCAAGAACCGGTACTGAATCTGGCATTGAAGATGCTATTGTAAAGCAGTACAACTTATGGATTAGTATAATCCTTATTGTAAGTCAGTGTGACTTCCCATTGAGCAGTGAGCTCTAGGCAGTTGGCCTTCTTGCATGTGTAGGCCCCTATTGTAAGTAATATTCTCTTATTGGCCAGTGAGTGAATATTGTGGGTCACAAATCCCACTAAGGTTTTTCCCACACCGGGTTTCCTCATTAACATCTTGTGTTATAGTGTACTTTACATGTGGATATTCTTGATTCTGTTTATTGCATTATTTCTTGCATACCGGTACTATTATATTATGTTCTGCATGTTTTAACTAAAGAAATTCTTATTACCGGTTAGATACTGATTGACGCCCCCCTCTCAGTAACTGTGGGACCCCTAACAAAGGAAAGGTAACTTTTCTTGATGAATAATGACTTTATTGCTCCTTTTAATTCCTTGAATCTTATAAGGTCATTTATTTGTAAACTTTTTTGTTAATAAAGTATTCATTCACTAAAATTCTAAGAGCATGGGTAAGTGTGAGCAAATTTGATCATTGATTTCTTCCTTTAGAAATGACAAAGACAAACTGAAGTAAAGGTTTAGATAAAAATGTTTAACTAGATTAAAAAAACTCCTAAAATAGTTGTCATGCCCCATCCTCTTAGATTGTGATAGCTAAGTAGGGGGACACAAGCATTATTTAATTGACGAATGATATTAGACAAGAAGGATAATAAGAAGAACATATATGTTGACATAATAATGTTAGAAAAATAGAGAGACAACAATAAAGAAAATATGTAAGGAAGAGAGGATGACCCAAGGGGATAATAAGGATAAAAAATAAATTATGAGGAAGTTTAGGAACAGCTATATAACAAACAAGTAAACATCAAAAGGAAAGGTAACTTTTCTTGATGAATAATGACTTTATTGCTTTTTATATATTAAAAGGAGAACAACACACTATTAAAAAAAGACAATAGGTGGTAGTAGATACACCTTCAAAGTCTATGTGAGATGAAGTCCAAACAACAAAAGAAAGTCTAATGAGACCAAGCTCAAACAATAAGAATTAATGAAGCTATTATGCAACAAGAGGTACACCATTAAAGAAGATCACAATTATCTAACTTACTTTACACATCTATAAAAATGTAAAATAACTAACATAAACCAAGACAATGACACCACTTCACAAGAACTTATATCCTTCTACATTGAAAGATTAATGTACCCATGATTATACATTGAAAAGAGCGAGATAACAAATAATAAATTCTAGAAGGTTATAGTTATGCGTCTACGTTAATTCCCCACATAAGAAATTGGCAAAGATCAAGGAGTCGTGTAAGCAATTCAACAACGAAATCGAGAAGCGAATTACGAATAGAATCTGGGCAGTTGCGAAAATTTGACATCTGATCTTGGACACAACTGAATGGATAAATACCGATGTCTTAATTCCATCTGATTAGTTCCAACAAAACTATTTATTGGTATGCAAAAGTCAAGTGTTCGCATATGGCATCGAATAGCTTCTCCTATCCATCAATATGGCATCGAATAGCTTCTCCATCTACCCTAATGCTTTTAGTGGAAGCAAGAATAGAATCTGTAAGAAATACGGTAAAGAAATACCTTCTCCATCTACTCTATATAATAGATCCCGGGCTTATTGGACAGTAAAGAAAAACAATTTGAACTTAGTGATTCAACATAATCATGAAGACATTATATGCAACTATATTTGCTATAATTTCAGTAAGTTTAGCGATTCACCTTCATTTTTGTGTGGCAGATGTGGGCACAGCAACTTTTTATGGCGCTCCTTATGTTCGTAACTATCGTTAGCTTGATAAAGCATTTCACCAGTACCTTTTGTTTTAGGTCTGATTATACTGTAAGGGGTTCTGATTTGATATTCCTTCTGATTATAAGTTGAGAGGTTGTACGTACGACCATTTATTATTATATTTTCTGGTTAGTTGATTTTTTTAATTTGGGTTTTGCAGCAACTTCATGCTATGGATACAATCAGAGGCAATTTCCAGCAGGCAATCTTTTTGGAGCGGCTAATGACGCAATTTGGGACAATCAGGCAGCCTGCGGAAGAAAGTACAGAATTCGGTGTTTGAGCGGAACAAGTAATGAAAGAGTTAATCCATGCAGAAAAAGATCACTTGTCGTAAAGATTCTGGATTACTGTTCTTCTGCTGGATGCGATAATGGCGATGCAACTTTGCATTTATCTGCGGATGCGTTTTCTCACATTGCTCATTCCTCTGCTAAAAAGATTAACGTCGAATATGAACAGTAACTCTCCATCTACCTACCTATCATTTACAATTATCACAAACAACTATAATTTTAAGAAAATATATAGTGCTGGACTGGGTATTTCATGCATGGCTGATCCTTATTGTTTTGCTGTTGTGTTTACAGAGTGTGATCCATCAGACTTGGTCACGAAGATGTTTGAGGGGCTCATAACTAGAATGAAGCTCTATATGAATGGATTGGGAAAAATGCACGAGGGTCTAAACTAAATTGTTTGTAATTGACTGCTACCATGGTATTGAATATATATATATATAGATCTAGTGGTCGTAGGTTTGGAATTTGATGGTCATCTATATCTGTTATATGAAAATTTTATTACGTTTGTTCATTTAAATGTTTTCCATTTGTTGTTTTTAAAAAAAATAAAATTCTTAATTTGTTTTATTATTAATCATATATATTAAATATTAAAAATATACATTTAAATTAGAATTTAAGGAATCTCTCCTTTTTTTATTAATGTTAATAATGAAAATATATATTTATAAAATTTACAAAAATTTCAAAAATTGAACTAAAAATTTCTAAACAATTAGTTAATTTTTAATATATTTTTCTATTCTTCAAAAATAAACTAAATTAATAGATTAATTTATATTATTCTATAAAAATCTTCACAAGACTTATTCAACCCAACAAACAAATTGGAACCAAATACCAAACATGTTCTAAAATAGAAACTCCTTTTTGATCTTTAGCTCTACAAATGAGTCTTTAAGATCATTGCCAAAATAAAAGGCTTCCATTCTACCCAAACATCATTATTGTCATATTAAAAAAATATTAGAAGGACTTTCACCTATGATGGCCTCATTGAGGATGATAGTCAAATTGCTTGATTATTTCTTCTTAACTAATAGTCTTATAAGCTTTTCAATAGTATTCTAATATTCTTTTGGGTCTGAGTACACACTTTAGAGTAAATAAACCACATAACCATTGTTGATCTTCAAAATACTCTTTTTTTTTTGGTTTTCATTTGTTTGCTGATTTCACCAAGAAAGTCCATTTTTTTGAGTTGGATCTTAAAAATTCTGCGACTTATGTCATCCTTGCGAAACATGCATGCAGAAGTGGGCAGGTGTGATTAGTTTCAAACAATAAGGAGATTAATGGAAGATAGAAGAATTAAAAAGATAGTGGAATGTAGTTGGATCGAAGATCAAAGCTAAAGGGGCTGAAAGTGGTTAGAGAAATTAATACTTCCCAACATATAATCGCTGCAATAGAGAAACTGTTATACAGTACATAGAATGTTACGATTGCAAGATTGAAGCCATAGCTGTAAGGAGATTGGTTTCAATCATTTCTTATTATAGATTCATAAAATTCTGGAAGCGATGCAACAGTGTATGGACATGCATCAAAGCATAATAGAAATGGGATTTTTGTCGGATATTATAGTTTGGAAGTGTTCTGGTAGATCTGCAGGCAAAATATGAAGCAGAGACAAGGCACAAACCCTCGTGAACTCTTTCCGAAAATGCCTCGAAGATATATGTCATGTCAAGTAACGAATTGGAATGATTGCCAGGGTTCTCTTAAATCTAAATGTGACTTGGATGCCTTTAAAAATGTAGATGGCATTCGTTTATCAAAGGAATTGATGATTCAAGGTGATCACAAGACTGAAGCTATTTTGTTACTAATAAACGGCTTAATGGAACCATCCCACATTGCCATCATTAAGAGTGCTTCAAGTCAACAAGCTAGTGAGATCTCTTATATACATATTTCTGGATATGGTTGTTCTTGTTGAAGCTCAAGGAGGGCAACTAAATGATATTGAACATCATATTACTAATGCCACTTCATTTGTTGACCATGGAGCTTAGAAACCTCAAGTTTCTAAGAAGCATTAAAGAAGTACAAGGAAATTCAAGAAAACGATCAATCATCCTAATGCTACAATATTCATAAAGGCTAGTAGTTCACAGTTTGAAATGGTGACTTCTAGATAAAATCAAAACACTTGTGTTTAAAGATCAAATTGTTGATGAACAAGAAATTTACAAATTAAATGAAGACATGGAGGAGGCCACCCTCACAAAACCGACATCAAGTTCTTTCTTCAATTTAATGGGTTTGAAATTATTTTTTGAAAAGTGACTTATGTCATTTGTTGTAACTAAAAGTTAGAAAATAGACTCTTTTTGTGTAAAAGTTAGGTGGTTTCTAACTTTATTAAAGTTCATCTTTAATTGCTCCAAATTGTACAAATAACTACGTTGCTCAAACTAAGTTAGTTACAAACCCAAAATGGGTAGTAATCCAACAAGGAGCTTATAAATATGAGACTTGTATCATTATAAAAAGGGAGGACTTTTTACAAGGGGAAACTCAGGAGAAATTCTCAGAGATATTTTGAAAATCTTTTATGTTTACACTATGTACAAAAAGGACTTTGAAATTGTATAATTTCAAAGATAACGAAGAATGTAGTTTATTTTGTGTGTTCTAAATGTGTTCCTATATTATTATTGTTAATTTCTCATATGTTAAGTTGGTAACCCTTTTTATGCACGTGTAAAACATTGATTATCCGTGTGATTGATGTGATGAAACACACTTATCTCTTGTTATCTTGATTTGGATGTTCTTGTATAACCTATCTCTTTGTATGTCGAGGTTTGTTATTCTTCTTTCACCATCATTACACACCTAACCATATTTCTATCCTAAAATCCTCTCGTGATCTATCTCATTTGCGGAATCTTAATTGGTACTCATATGTCTGTCATTGGGGTTTCTTTTGTTCATCTTCATTTAGTTTTGATCTTTCTCCTTTTGGTACTTTTGGGTTAAAAGTACACAAATGTCCTAAAAACCCTTATCATATGAGGGAGCCACCCCTCACAAACGTAGAGGAAGATTGTGGTTTTACCATAATGTCTCCAACTATTGGAATGATTGTCATTGCTCTTTGGGCGAACAAGGTCAGTTTTGGAGACTGAATCATAGTGACAAATCTGTTTACCGACATATTATAAATTAAAATATTATGTTATATTTACTTAGAATAACTTTTTGGGATTTACTAATAATTTAAAATGACATATATACACTTAGATAAAAACATAGCAAGTCATACTATATGGTCTAATCATTTTTTATAATCGTAATATATGTTTTAAAAGTGAAAAAGGGTCACATAGACCATGAAATTCTAGGCATGAGTGGAAGAATGACTATATTGTATTTATATATGTCATACAATTATCTTAAATATCCTCAAATGAATGATTAAAGGCTCTTAAAGAGAGAAATCTAGAAAAAAGATGGAAGTTTCTATATGCCATAATGTTCCATAAGTTCAAATATTCAATAGATAAATGTTATTTCTAAAATTAGAATATTTTAAAATGTGTTCCTTAAATAAATATTATCTCCAACACCCTCATAATGTTTATTTGGAGAAGATGATTACAATACTTAAAAACTCAAGACCTAAAAGATCTTGAATTTTGAAAAAAATTATTATAGGCAATACTTTGGTAAATATTTTATCAATTTGATCTTCAATTTCTTAGAAATTCAACATTATCATCTGTTTTTCAATCAAGCCACAAACAAAGTGATGTTGTACTTCTATGTTTTTGGATCTAACATGATATATAAGATTTTTAGCTTGCTTGATAATGCTTTGATTATCACAAAATGTAAGTGCTCACAATTTTGTGGGTATTTTGTTTCTTTAGTAGTATTCCAAGTCAAAATGATTCTTGAGATGCTTTTGATGAATCAACATATTAAGATTTTGTCGATGATTGTAACATTATTCATTATTTCTTACTACAAGAAATTAGTCCTTAAATATATTTTAGTATTATTCTAATTGTTTTCCAATATTCAGTATGTAGATTTTTCATGTACCTAGATATAATGCAAATTTCATATGCAATATCTAATCTAATAATAGTAAGATTTAAGATACTTCCAACAAGTTATCTAGATAATGAATATCTCAGACAAAAATGGAGATGATGATGGATAGAGAGAAGGTTTAAGGTGGAGGAGGGGGATGAGGACAGTGACGATGAGGGAGATGGCCCCTAGCGTCTGGATCCTACTAGATCTCGATAGGATGGTTCTTTTTGGGGGGTTAGTAGTTGGTTCCCCCTCCTTCTGGTTGTTTTGACCTTTATTTTATTGGATTGTTTGTGCTGGTAGGACCTTTGGCTTCTAGCCTGCGCTTTGCTTTTGAGTGTAATGGGGAAGTTCTATGCCTTTTTATGGTTTGGAAGGTAATCAATGTGCTCCTTGGGGGGAATGTCGGATTGCGCCTTGTCCTCCATCATGGGTGTGTTAGTGTTTGGGTTCGTAAGATGCCTGATAGGGCCTCTAATCTTATTTATCACTCCTCCTTGTGGCTTTTGTGGTTTTTTTTCTAGAGTGGGTGGTGGTGGTTCGAGGTTGCAGTTTCTATTTTTAGCGATTGTTAACTTCTAGTTCCCTTGCTTGGTAAGATTGTGTTGTTTCCGTGGGTTTCTGGGTGATCCTATACTTCTTTGTGGAGTTGGAGATGGGGGATGCTTCCTCTCCCATTCTACTTTCTTAGGGGTTAAGTTTATGGTGTAGAGGAGTGACGATTCTTAGGAGTTCTGTCTCTGTGCTGATTATTCTATGGTTGTGTTTATCCTTTTGGGGTTGGGCCCCTCTACTCATTTTTTCTAGCCTTATGGAGGAGGGCTTTTGTGTTGATCTAGGATTCTTTGTCTAGAATGGTGGGTCTCTTGAGTTTGCAAGCTTCATCTTTTGCCCTATGAGACTATTTCTCAAGACTATCTTTCTAATGGGTATCGGTCCGAAGTGTGTTTTCTATTCTGCTCATTGGGGTAGCCCTATGTAGCTGGGCCTTATCGTGGAGGAGCTTAATGAGATTTTTGATGGTGTTGGATGCTTGTGGGGCTTGCTTTGGTTTCTTCTCGAGGATAATGACTTTATTTTCGATGGTAGTTATCTTTCTAATGTGGTGGATGGACTCTGGATTGATGTTGAGGGTTGGTTACCTTATGAGGATTTAATTCTTGTGTATTTTCTTCTGTGCTAGATTCTTATTGCTATTGGAGAATGTTGTCTCTTTTGAAGTCCTCAGCCTTAGCCTATTGCTTCCCCTGTCATGTGATGTGTAAGGTTGGGACTCTACTCCATAGTGATTTTGTTGACAATTGGCCTATTGAGGTGGCCTTAAGTGGACTGTCTATAGGTTTTTCATCTAGTCCAAGGTTTAGGGATGCCTTTCAAAACCCACTGGTTGTTCTTTGATTCCTTGACTATTCAACCAATGTAAGGGTTTTTGTCTAGATTATGGTTCGTGGAGTTTTCCTAAACCCCTTTGTTCTAGAATCTAGCCTTTTGAGGTCTCGAGATCCTGTTCCTACCGGTTGGATGCTTTGGTCAAAAGTCTCTCTACTACAAAGGGGTTTCCTCTTTGTAGGTTTTTGTGGGCTAACTGTTTGTGAGTTTCACCCTGTTATGTACTTGGGTTTAGGCCCTCTCTTAGTTTTATCAATTTCAGAACAAGTTTTCTATTAAATTTTCTACCCACATTCTTTTGATTAGAGTTAGCACTTTATTTCAATCCTACTTCACATGGTGTACTAAATGGTTTACAATTAATCATATTAATTTTTATCAATACATCATGAGCATATTTGGGTTGAGAAAGCATGATCCTTCTTTCTTCTTACCATACTTGCATACCTAGAAATAGTGGATCAATTGGAGATCAATTATTTCAAAGAGATTATGTGAGTTGATACTTATCATTTTTAATGTACGATGTGATCTCTTGTAATGATTAAATCATCCACATATAGTACTGTAGCATTGTAAATTGTACACCCTTAATTGGGTTGTACAATTTCACACTTAGGCTAGCACCTATCTTAGTGTGTTGTATTTTGACTTTTAAATTCCCTTCAATAATTTAATTAAATCTAAAGTCCTCTTACATTATTTTACACATCATAAAATTAGGCCCTTAACCCTAAAAGTGTGCCCCTTTTTATTTTATCCTTTTAATTAATCAATTGATTAAAGCCCTAATTAGGTCCTATTGTGACCTTCAAGGCCCGATTTCACATATCTAAACACCTTGAATAGTCTTACCCACTGGGGATCACCTTATAATCACAATACCTTGTATCCCTAACAATTTGGAAAAAAGTTGACAAGACTGGTGTGAATCACACCGGTCCCAACTTTTTCTCCCTGAATTTTGGGATCATGTTTTGGGAGTATTATAATGTTTAAATCCAGATTTTTGCAAAAATATATCAATTCTAGGTTGGCCTTTTATCAAAAACAAATTTAGGGTTTCATATACAATGACTTTCCTTTCCTCATTTGAAGGATCCATTCTACAAGCAATTGAAGGAGACTCTTATGAAGTGAAAGTACAGGTTATGTGAAGTCTTCAATCATGAAATCAAGCATTCATCAAGTCTATATTAGGGTTTCATATACAATGACTTTCCTTTCCTCATTTGAAGGATCCATTCTACAAGCAATTGAAGGAGACTCTTATGAAGTGAAAGTACAGGTTATGTGAAGTCTTCAATCATGAAATCAAGCATTCATCAAGTCTATATCAATCATTTTCATCATCCATTGAAGCTTTGAAGATATTGATAAATAATAGGAGATCACCGACTATTGATTGGCTTGTACCTCTCCCTTTGGGTTTGGTATGGCTTCATGTTATTTTTATATCTTTATATGAGTTTCACAACATTCATTCTCAGATCTACATTATTTCTTTATATCCATTGTTGCATTTTTTATTTAAAGCATTCTAATTTATATTATGTTCATTTAGGGTTTATACTCATAACACAGGGTAGAACTCTAATTCTTACATTTTAGCTCATTTAGAATCTTGTAAACACATGAGATTATAGCACACACACATTTTCAATACATTATTGGCTATTTGTGGAGATGGAAATCACCAAAACAAGGGGTTTGACTAAGGCAAAACCCTATATCGCCATCCAAAAAACAATTTTTCAAGTTAAATGTGCAGGCATAGAAATCCGATGGAGCTGCGATCTTCGAGAAAGCTAAAATTTGCAGGTACAGGTCTAGATCTAGAAGGAGGTCCGAAAACCTTAGGAATGGTGCATCTAGCACTCTGGTCTTGGACCATAGACCAGAGTGCCCAACGCCCTAGTCCTTTGTATTTTTGGGCATTTTGTGGCAATTCAATGTCTCGAGGCTTCAAGTTGCAGATCCTAGAAGTGCAACTTAGTATAATAAGGAGGACTAGATCACCCAATGTCCTGGTCAAGATCAATCAGGCTAAGATTATGATATTAGGTGCATACCAAAATTTCCTCTTCATCTCCATACTTTATGTCTTAGTTTTAGTTCTGTATTTCTCTATTATTGCAGTTTACCTTGTCATTTCCTCCATCTTTCTAGCTTAGTTTGTCACCATTGCACATTTATCTCATTTCGCTTTCATAGCAGTAAAGGAATAGAAAACCTAAGAGTATTCCTTGACTCTATTTTAAAAGAGTGACTCAAAGTGAATCACTTCCTTAGGCTCTTTCGTATTCTAATGCGTAGAGAAAATTGGGGTTAGGTCCTAAACTACCTAATCCCATTTTTCACCATCACAAGTACAATAGAAACAATTTAAATATCATTACTCTTTTATACACATCCAAATCAACTTTGGTTCTTTTAAATCATGCTTCTACAAAGTACTCATTTATTTTGGAGTACTATGCAATTAGTATCTTCATTTAAATCAAGATATAGAAATGCACTTTTTACATCAATAAAGTAATCTATGAAAGTAAGAACATTTGTTGATTCAATAAGCAATGGTGTTTACAATGACCCATTACATCACTATGAGCCAAATATAAAAGCTTTCTTTCCCTCCATAATTTTTCTTGGGAGAAAATTTCCACATGTTACTTTCCCATTAGATATTCTTCAGATACCTTGCCTTTTGGTGATATTTTTAAAAGTCCATGTATCATATGTAGTTTCTTAGTAAAACTGAGATTTTGATATTTGACATGTCCCATATTTTCATGCCATAACCTTCTTATATTATCATATTTGGTAATAGCACACATATTTTAATTTCAACATTTTAAATTAAATTATTAAAATTTATATAATTCATTCTCCCCTTTACCAATTGTAGTCACTTTCTACTTATCATTCACATCCTTGATTAAACATTTGTTATTGTAGAATTCTATCTTATACCCTTGATTTATAATTTTAGATATTTAAAGAAGATTTATTTTCAATTTAAGATGTAACTTTACATTTTTAAATACACCATTATCAACTTGAACATTTCCAGTTCCTTTAACTATTGAAGCACTATTTTTTCTTAAATAATTTTTCTTTGTCTTGCTATCATTTCTCAATGATTTAATTTGTTCCATATTGTGACATTTGTTGTGTATCCTCAAAATCAATAAACCAATCATCATTATAAAATTCATTCTCTTTAAGTGCAATTTAAAGAGAATTACTTTTAGAATCAATGTTTTGTAAACTTAGTTTCTTCTTTTTTCACTCCAATCCTCTTATAGCATTCATTTTCTTTGTGACCGATATTACCACAATAATTACATTTCCATTTACTTTCATTATGATCTTTGGATAATGTATCTATTTTCATGATTCCAATTCCTCTCTCTTGGTTGATTATCTTATCTCTTTTTATAATATTTGTCCTTCATTATGAATGCTTGATAATCAACACCAAAACAACTCTAGGAAAGATCTATTTGATAGAATATGTACCTAAGGTAAGTTATCAGGTAAGTCAAATGGGTTTGTATTCAGGTTAAATGATGATATTTGTTAAATAAGGAAATTTAAAAAATAAATCAATTAAATGGTATAGTTAAATGGATAAGGTAAGGGTTAGGATGTTACTATTGTTGAAAGTGCAATAAAAGTTTTTCAATATACAAAGGAAGGTAACATTGATGTATAAATTGAAATCACTACTGATTGAATTTGATCTTGATGAGAGTTGTGAGTAGGGGGTATGTGCAAGATCATAAAAGGCCAAAAAGTGGCAATATCCTGACTAAAGTCCTAATTGATAGGCTGATTGAAAAATATCTATAACTTTCAAACAGTATCACATTTTTTGAATCCAAAACATGTGTCACATTCTATGCTTTGTATATTATAGGATTAAAAAAAGAAAAATTGAATTTCGTAAAGTTTTGAACAAGTTATGGTGGTTAGACATATGAGTTTTTTAATTTTTAAAAAGTTGTAATAAAAAAATCATAATTAATTATTTATTTAAAAAAAATACCAAAAAAATGTGTCACATCCAAAAATGATTCTTCTACTTATATATAAAATCTTGTAAAAAAATATTGTGATTTGATTGTAGTTAGGGTGGTTAGACATATACCTACTTCTTATCTTTTTCCTAAAATTTTACTACTACTGCATTGAAATTTCTATTTTTTGTCAAATAGATTTTTTTTTTCAGAAAACAAATAGTATCTTAGAAACTACATTCAATTTTCTACAAATTCTATTCTTACATATTTTTGAAATAATGTTGGTACCTTATCCAATTTTTTGCATCAAGTTGCCTAACTTTGTTTTTCTGATTTTCATTACCACTTAAGGGTTTGTTTGGCCCACCATGATCCTGCACATACCCTAGGTGATTAGTATTATGTCCTAATCAAACAAGTATTTATAAGAATATATTTGAAACGAGTGCCAATGGGAAGAAGGAAAAACTCTATAAACCCCCATCAAATGCACCATTTATTGGAGTCATTAAGTGTGACCATATCCTAATGTGGTTTAATATTGTGAGTCAATTCTAATGTTAATTCACCATATTAAACTTCTAAGGGCATCCAAAGATAGAAATTTTCAATACTTAGAGGGCCCATGAGAGTCATTGATGAAATTTCTTAAACAATTTCATGGAACCCATAAGTAGTGATTTTTTAGTGGTAAATATTGCAAATATTCATAAATCGGCTAATAGTTGAAATGTAGGAATCAAAATTTGGTTAACATTTAAAGTTATTAGGTAACCCGAATCACCACATTTTTACAAAAAATTCTCTATCTTATTTCAATAACTAGAGAGTTTATTTTATTAGACTTTTAAACTCAAATATTCCCAACAATAATTGATACATGATTAGATCATATTTACCTAAATTTTACAAGTTATTGAAAAAATCTAAATTAATTTGATGATAATATAACATAATTATTAGTTACTTTAGGACTATATAACCAATATTTTCCACCATTTATTTAAAATATATAGGTGGCCCTTTAGCCCCCACACAACCCTACACATAGGTTATCTGCATTTTGGGGCTAAATTTAGATGGAGCCCCTCAAAAATATTATTGCAAGATAGTATAGTTGGCGGATTTGGTTATATAATCCATCTAATCCATTTGTGCACCACTTAGATAATAGATGGTCCTCATGGAGAAGGGATAATAATCATCTAGAGATAGGGAGATATGCACTACTCACCACTATCCATAGTCACTTTGAATCTACATTCAAGGTCCAATGCCAATGCCAGTGAATCTCTATCTCTATCTCTATATAGTGATAGTGCCAATGAAACTTGTTTACATAATGAAACTCTATACAGTGCTTAGTTGACCCTTGAACTAAATGGCATCATTCAATGGTCAGTCCATACCACTTGCCAATCTCACCAGACCTCATGCACTCTTCCTCCCCCTCCCCTCTATAGATAATTGGTCGGGCCATGGGAATAATAGAAAACAAGCCCTAATGTAACTATATATTCCCACCCAACCTAGTGAGCCTCTACTATTCTATGTTGGAGGATAATAAAGTTGGCTGGGTGGGAGTGGTTAGTAATTTAACAACCTTATTATATTCTATGATTTAAAATGCACCCACAATTTGTAATGCTTATAGTGTTCAAATTTTCTTTTGGATTCTTGATCTTAATGGAGATCAATGATTTAAAAGCAATTCTCAACCCTATGAGAATTACAGACTATGGATACATTTTATCTTGATGAGGGTCATTAGATTTTATTTATTTATTTTTAATAAGTAAATAGTTGTAGAGGGGCAACACCCTTGTATTAAACAAAAAAGTGTATACAAGGCCTGATTCAATAAGAGTGGTAGTGGGAAAGAATCAGGAAGAAAACACCTACCATAGCTCTAGTCCCTAGACAAGAAAGACCAACCCTGAAGGCTGGATGAGTACAAACATATACCAATCTCTAAAAGATGCAGAGCTTTTAAGACCAAAATAGACAATCTCAAAAAATAGAGAGACTGGAGGGCCTAATGACAACCAGAGTCAAAGAGAGTCTTTAGAAGCATCATCCACAAGCGCATTGGCCGCATCCTAGACAATGGGACATTTAGTGCCACAGTTCGAAAGAGCTGCTGATTCTGCCTTCTCCTTAGGGAGTCAGTAGTCATTTGGGAACCACTCTTCACCCATCCCTAAACCCCAGTCATTTCCATCCACCAAATCTCCATTCTCCAAAATCCCAAAATCAACAGTACCCGCTAGATCTTCATCACAAAGAAATTTTGCCCTCCATTTTGACATGAAGCCACTTTGTATGTTGGCCTCTTTCAACAGGAAGTCAATGTTCCTAGAGAGGACATGCTAGGTTGCTTGGAGAGACTCGAAATCTAGGGAATTAACCATCACAAGCTTCTTCACCTCCGCTCCATTGCTTAGTGACATATAGTAATTTTGGGGAAGCAAAATTCTAAGATTGGAATCAATATTTTCCAATACAACATCTATTTCCCCCAACAGACAATGCTTAAACATCATTTGAGTTAACTGTTTTGCTTTCTGCTTACTAGTCCCCATGTAAATTATCATTGCGAGAAAAAAAGCTAGGATATCATCATTGGCTCTGTACCTGTGGTAAGCCATAAGGAGTTCCTTTCCTAGAATCCTCTTAAGGCTGTGGAGAATAAGAGGATGCTAAGAGAGAAAGACATCTTGTAGACATCTGTCTGTGATTTTGCCCAGGAAAGCCATCTGACGACAAGTAGCTTCAAGGAGGATTGGGGTCTCCATAGTGATTCATTGAGAAAGGAAAGCAATTGATTGATGGAAAGAAAGGGTATTCCATTGTTAAATAGCAAGACATCAAACCAAAGAATACAACGCCCTGCAAGCAATTCATACCCATTAAATATCCACATGCCTGAGCTGCCAGTATCCAAAAAAACCATCTGCGCCAAAGCTCCTCAACTTGGTGTCGACCGACTTTAAGCATCAAGTGATCATGAACAAATCTTGAGAGGATCTAGTCATAACTAGATATTAATTTATATTTAATTGCCACGGGCTAAAAACCGACACTAATCAATGATGTCGGCAATGCGTCACATCTTGTCGATAAGAAGAAACCTTAACAGGTTAACAGGACAGATGGTCGTTCTCTCCACTGGAAACCATGACCAAAAAGGGGAGAGGGGGTAAAGTGGCTATCAGGGAGCAAATAATCGATTTTCTCCACAACCGAATGTTGCGGAGAGAACCGGAGAGCACGTAACCATCAATAGACCCAACCGGAGAGCATCCCCCTCAATGGAAAGTAAGGATAGCATGTCAACCGGTGGAACCAATGCTACATCACCAATCGACCCAACATAAAATCATCATCAGTGGATATTCAGGTGGGGTCACTAACGGCTATAGCCAATTTAGAAAGTCTATCAACTTCACCATTACCTTCCCTATAGATGTGGCTAACCCGAAATTCATCAAAAGTAGCTAGCAGCGCCAAGATCGGATGAAGCCCTTGGTTGAGGCACTAACTAGGGATGTTATTACATAGGATCGCGTTAATAACATTTAATGAGTCTCCCTCCAAATGAATTCTCTATACCCCTAGCTCTTTCCCTAGCTGATGTCCTCTTAAAGCCACTCTGAATTCCGCTTCATTATTAGTAGCCACTCCAATCTTATCAGAGATTTCTTTTATACAAAGACCCTCAGAGTCCCTCAGAATACAACCAATACCACTTTGACCCAGATTTCCTGCAAAAGCACCATCAAAGTTTACCTTGCTCCACCCATCCTTTGGTGCATCCCATTTCACCCCCACTCTTGGATTGGTCTAATCCACCGGGGTGCCCAGACCGAAGATTGGTGGGATGAGTAGGTTTGGAAGAACCAGCTTAATTTTACAATCCCAGTCCGTGAATAGATTCTTCTTTAGTGTTTTGGATTGGGCAACCACATTTTGGAGCGCAGTCAGGTGGTTCTCGATTTTCCCACAAAGAGACAATAGGCTCATTTCTTTACCCTGGAAGATTCTGCAATTCCTTTCTTTCCAAATTTCTCAAATCAGAAGTGATGGGAGGATAAAAAGCAAATCAGCAAAAATAGACCTACCTGTCGATATAGGCCATTGCAAAAACCACTTATCTAGCCTTACTGGGAAGGGGCCAAAGATTCTTAGTTTTCCCATTAAATGCCACCAATAGTGACTGGAGAATTTGTAGTGGAGAAGAAGATGATCCGTAGTCTCTTCCTATTCTAGGCAAAAAGTACATCTATTGGGTCCATTGATACCCATTGAATGGAGTCTTTCTTGAGTTAAGATTTTTCTCTGACAAGCCAACCAGGCAAAGGAGCCTGCTTTGAGAAGGAGGTGTTGATGCCAAAAAAGATTTGCAAGCCAATCTTTTTTATCTATAGCCACTTCTTTCAGCTTGTAACCAAAACATACTTTGTATTTACCATCGGAGGAACTGCAGCACCTAATAATGTCCTTATCAGGGGAAGGGAAAATAATCCTTTTGTTGAGAATGTTAGTAAACAAATCCTTTTGAAGCTAATCCAACTCCAGCTGATCCAAAGAGTTCCATTTCCATTTAGAAATACCATTTTCTTGGATCAGATAACCATAATCACAGATATTGTGCACCCAAAGGCGACAAGTTTCTGCCATAATAGGTTGTAGAGAGGGGTTGTGACATAGGGAATCTTCACCAGACCAAGAATCAAACCAAAAGGAGGCATCCCTGCCATTCCTGGCATCCCAGGTAACCTGATCACTTATGATTTCCCTGTTGTCCATAATAAAATTCTAGATAGCTGAGCCTCTGAGAGGATTGTTGATATTTAGAATCCTTTTAGGCTCCAGGGAGTCCAGATATTTATGTTTCAGGAGCCTTGCCCATTTTTGCTTCTCGCCACTACAAATTTCTCAAACCAGTTTAGCACCCATTGCTAAATTCATAATCGTGATTTGGCAAATGCCAGCACCTCCTGCCATTTTTGGTTGGCAGATCTTTTTCTAGCTATCAAAGGAAATTTACCTTTGTCATCCAAACCATTCCAAAGGAAATTTCTCATTAGAGAAATCATTTCATCTTCAATTGCCACCAGTAATCTCAGGCAGGCCATGGAAAAAACCGATAGCACTGAAAGAACGGATTTTATCATAGTGAACTTCCCAGTATAGGATAACCACTTGCCTTTCCAAGTTGCAAGTTTGGATTTGCACTTATCAATAAGATGCTTCTAGTAGTGAGTTCTGTTACTACCAATGAAGAGGAGGTTCCAAGAAATTTCCTTGGGAAGTTTGCGACTCTAAGATTAAGAATCCTTGATAATACAGCTTGCAAGTTAAGAAGAGTGTTGACAAAAAATACTTCATATTTGTGCCAGTTGATTTTCTGCCTGGAAGCCATACAGTAATCATCAAGGCCTATTTTAATTGTTCTAGCTTCCCTCCTACAGGCCGAACCAAACAAAATGGTGTCATCAGCAAACTAAAGATGAGTCATTTTTTCAACCCCTGTTGCCACATTAACTCCAACCCAACAATCATCTTGCTGAAGAGCTCTTATAGATCGACCTAAAGATCCATCCATTATGATAAACAAAAATGGTGATAATGGATCACCTTGTCTGATTCCTCTTGTCGAAGAGAAGAAACCATGGGATGAGCCATTAACCAGAATAGAGAATTTGGGGGAATTGAGACAACTCGTGACCCAAGTGAGCCATTCCTTGCAGAAGACAAATTTATTAAGAAAATCAAAAAAGAAATCCCTGTCCACCATGTCATAAGCTTTTAAGATGTTGAATTTTAAAATCATACAGGAGTCCTTGGTCTTCCTGGCGGTGTGAAGCGTTTTATGAGGAACAATAATGCCTTCTGTAGACACCCAAAATTGTCCAGTCTAATTAAATAAATATTTTATTTATTTAATTATCTAAGCCTAATTCTTCTATTAATTAAATAAATTTTTATTTATTTAATTAATTCATTTATCCTCTTCTAGCCTTATTTCTCATTTAAATAAATACATTTATTTATTTAAATTATCCCTTTCCTAAATTAAATAAATATTTTATTTATTTAATTGTCCTACTTCTTCTATTAATTAAATAAATCTTTATTTATTTAATTAATTCATTATCTTTTTCTACACATGACACATGTCATTCATCTCTTAATTCATACACTACCTACCTCTTTCATTATTTTGGTATTTCTTTTACCTACCCTCTAATCCTAGCCGACCTCTCTTTTTACACCTCTCAATCTTAACCCTCCATTTCATATTGTGTCTTCTATTTAAGAAGATGCTTTCTTCATTGTCAAACCCTAATGATCCTAATCATTTTATGCATTCTAATGCCTAATGACTCATGCTAATGATCTTTCATGCAACTTGCTACACTACGATCCTACTTGCAACCACATTCCGTTCTTTATTGAGCTCTTGTGCATACAAAAATCTGAGAGCAAGCATATCAAACAAGATCAATGGAGATAGGAAGAATGGAGATCAAAACCCTATTGGACATGTGATGGTATAATCTTTGTTATTTTGAGTTATTTGCATTGTCTTAGGTTATCTTCATATGTTATGGTGGATCTTTGTTCATTGTTAGGCTAGGGTTTTGTGGTTGAATTCATTTAGCCTTTCAGTATTGTTATCATTGTTATCCATTTTCACCATAAACATTTTGGCATGCTCGGTGGGACTCTTGTCCCTTTGCATTTAACATTTTGTTGCAGATTTTGCATTTTTGAAGTTGCAGATCGGACAGTTTTCGGCAATATTTTAGGTTTCTTTCGCGTCTGCGAGTGTTCAGGTCGCGTGTTTGTGTTTCAGAAGCGTCTGGGATGTCGGAAATCGCGTCTGTGTTTTTGCCAGATTTTATTTTTGCAGGTTTCTGGAATCGCGTCTGTGTTTCTGCTTTTTTATTTTTGCAGGTTTCCGAAAGTCGCGTCTGCGATTCCTAACCGCGTCTATGATTCCGAACCACGTCTGTGCCGGATATCATCACGTCTGAGTTCTACAGTAACGTCTGTGTTCTGTGACCGCGTCTGCGTCTCACAGAACCGCGTCTGTGTCGGGAAGACGTGTCTGTGTCTGGTATAACAGCGTCTGTGTTTTCTGTTTTGCAAATTTTTCAAGTTTTTCGATTCGGGTTTTCGGATTTTGTACTTAGGGTTTCAGATCTGGTTTATTTTCGACTAACCTTTGCAGATCTAGCTAACCTGGTTTGTGCAGCTTGCTTTGGAGGCAAAAAAACGTTTTTGTTGAAGGCCCCTTTTCACAAAGTCTTTTGGGTTTTTCTAAAATTTACCTAACTTGTGTGCTTGCAGGAAGGGGTTATCATTTGAAACAACCCAAACTACTAACAATTTTGTTGCAGGGCCTTTGCTAGGGTTTTTGTATTTTTATTGTGTGCCTTGTTTTCATAGCTTAGCAAACACTTCAATTGGTGCACTAAAATTGAATCATTGTCTTTTGTGTCTTGAGCAATAGGCTCTTTTTGTTTAATCTTTAGAGGGCCTGTCTTCCCGTGTGGTCATTAGGACTACTAGTGAGAAGAGAACGACCCAAGTGGTAGCGAGGAAAACCCACCTCATCCAAACCACTATAATCAAATGTATTCATGGTGAAAACTATGAATAACGTGTGCTGATTAGTTCATACCGACACTATGTCTCCCCATAAACCCGTTTGATCAAATTTATTTGATCATTTGTAGGGCGTAACCCCTACCGGCTAGGAGCCTTCTGTATTTACAGAGCTGAAAGTGCCGCATGTATGGCCACACGAGCGGATGCCCTTACTAGCACCTCTTTGTTTTAGATGCCCAAATCCTTCTAGTTGTTGAGGCAGGAGGTCGGACCTCTGGTAGCGGCCCACACACATATGGTTCTTAGTAGAGATACAAAGTTCGCCATGGGGAGTTTTCATGGGGACTGATGCTTGGCTGACCCGAGAAGTGAGTGCCGAGGGTGGAGCCAGTGAGGTCAAGCATCTAAGTATCCGCTCTGAATAGTGTAGCCTCAGGGGTAAAACCCCATGTGGGATCAACAACTATTGTCTTGGCCAGCCCTAAGATTTGTGCTTGTCTTATGCTAAACACTCAAACATTCAAGACAAAACAGCAAAACATTGTGTCTTTTGTGTCTTCAAGTGTATGCAAAACAATTTCACATCAAACAACACACTTTCTTGGAGTCATTTTGGAGTCTAAACACTAGCAAACATTGAGTCATCAACACTGTGTCCTCTTATCACGAAAAACAGTCGAACAATCAGATTGGGTCACAACAAAACAACTTCACAGATAGGAAAAATTGCACTAAGATTACAGAAACGCGTCTGTGTCTGTTCAAACCGCGTCTGTGTCGGGAAAACGCGTCTGTGAAGTACAGAATAGCGTCTATGTTTTTAACAGCGTCTGCGTCAAACAGAGTAGTGTCTGTGTCTTAGAACCGCGTCTGTGAAGTATACAGAGGCGTCTGTGTCAGGATTGGAAAAACTATAACAGTCGAACAAACAAAGAAATCAGTTTCGGCATACTTGAGCTTCCTAGGTTGTCTCTTCAGATTTCATCTAGCATTCAGCCTGTTCTAAGGTTTCACACAGTCCATCATTGCTTCACATCTCATTTTACATTCATACTTGTCTAAAACTTGAGTCAAAAGGTCACTTGCTTGTCCTCATCATACTTTGTTAACACACTACATACAACTACACTTTGCTAAGTGGTCCCTCATCAAGGTTTCTTACCTTTGGGTCTCATTTGGTCTTACTTAGAGTAAAGGTCAGCTTATCTCATCAAGAGAAACTATCCTCTCTTTGGAAGTCACACCTACTCTACTACTTACATACTTGGTCTTACACTTTGGACATTGCAAGTACACCTCAAGATTCATTTACACTCCATACAACTCTTGGTCTTCCATACTCTTGTCATTTTCGTCTAGTCTCTCACATATTGCCAAACGTCTAGTTCATGGTTGAAACCCGCCTTCAAAAATCTAGGAGAATAGTCAAAGAAGCTCAAGAATCCGCAAACATGAGTTCTTATGAGTATGACAATGATGTCTTCTACAATCCTGAGCACACTACATTACCAGACATGAATGTTTATAGACACAATCCAAATGTGGAAAGCGCAAACACTATACACAACGCTACACACAATGACACCGTGGACAATTCTTCAATACTTTCAGCAGACATACAAGAATCTATAATGGATCCTCAATTCAATAGATTGGTTGAAGAGATAATGAGGAGAGATCGTCAATATTTCCTAAACATGATGGCACAAAGTGGAGCTAAAATACCACATGATTTTGACTTATCTCAACTTATGGAAAGTCGACCCTCACAACAAACTCAATCCAACATGGATCAAAGGAGACCAAATAGTGGAGGAAATAGAGGACTGAATATGATGCCTGAGTCACCATCAGTTTTGCTTCAAAAACCAGCAATCCCACATACACAAGCTCAAACATATGATACTTACATTCAAAGACCATCATGGAGGCCCTATGCTCAAACACATGCTCAAGATATGGGTCAATTAAGACAAATGGATACTCAAGGACTTCCTCAAAATTTTGACACAAGGAGACCTCATGCCAAAACTGGGGGCAACACAATGGAAAATGAAAGGCCTATTGAATATGGTTTATACACACAAAACAGATATGGGGTCCCTCAACAAGAAGTTATGCCAAGTGCTCCATACATGTCGCAACAATATAGACCTCCATATGGACATGTCTACGATCAGTATCATCCATATATGCAGCAAGCTCCTCCTCAAATGGGTGTTTCAAACATGGGATATGCTACAAGAAATCCATCTCCTCCCAAGAACAATTTGGAACAACAAATTAGAGATCTACAAAAGAAAGTGGAAGATATGGGCACATCAAAACCCACATATACTATGAGAGATATATGCCCTTATCCCTTTGATAAGAGCATTCCAATGCCTCCGTTTCCTCTGCACTTTGTAACACCAAAATTTGACAAATATAGAGGGAGAGGAGACCCCAAGGCACATATAAGACAATTCTTCACAGCTTGCATTGAGGTAGCCGCAGAAGAAACATACTTAATGAGGTTATTCCCACAGAGCTTAGGTGACCAAGCTATGGAATGGTTTTCTCAATTACCTCCCGGTATTAAGTCATGGGGCGACTTGGCAGAAGCATTCATTCAGCATTTCTCTTACAACATTGAAACAGATGTCTCAGTTACTACCTTGTGCAACACGAAACAAAAGGAAGGAGAATCTTTCGCAACATTTTTACAGAGATGGAGAAACTTAGCTAGCAGATGCTCTTGTGAGATCCCGCAAAAACAGATGGTGGAGATGTTCACACAAAACGTTAATAAAGCTATTGGCTATGATCTCAGAAAAGCTTGTTTGTCTACATTCAAGGATGTCATTGAAAAGGGCCTAGCAACAGAAAAGGTCTTAATTGAACAAGGAGTTATCAAGCTATTCAAAGAAAACAAAGAGGACTTCAAAGGAAAGGACAAACCAAAATTTTGGAACAAGAACAAGAACACGGTTAATGATGGTGTTGTTGATGCCAATACAGTGAGACCAAAGTTTGTCTTTTCTGGATCAAGTTCTACCAACAATCAAGTGAACAATCAAACGGCTGCTAAACCACGAAGGAAGTACACTCCATTGGGAGAACCACTTGAATCAGTATTCAAAAAGCTTGTAGCAAACAAAGTGATCACGGTCCCAGATTTTCCTCCATATGAACCAAAGGTAAAACCGAATTGGTGGAATGATGATGAGTTTTGTGAGTTTCATAAGAGCAAGGGTCATAAGACAAGTAATTGCCATCGACTGAAAAACATTGTGCAAGATCTCATTGACAGAGGAGACATTGAGATTGAGGGACATTCATCTAACCAAGAGCATGAGGTGTTTAAGGAACCATTCCCAAAACATGACAAGGGAAAAGGCAAAGTCACAGATGATCAAGCCAATTACACTAGAGCATCTTACAATTATGATTCCACTATTAATCACATCTCAATGGACAATCATATTTCTACCATTACTATCAAAAATAAAAATCCTGAGAATTCTTCTCAAAGACCCAAAATTGTCCTAAAAGGTGTGGGATCTTCGTCCGCATCTACCTCTGAATGTCACGTTACAACCCGTCGAGGTAAGATCACATTGCCAGGTGCCTCTACTAAGAATACCAATCTTTCATCTACCAAGCCTGAGTACGACCTTGTAGAACAACTAGGGAAAACACCCGCACTCATATCTATTCTTGAGCTTCTACGTATATCTCCAGCACATAAAGCTGTCCTTGATAAAACCTTGAGAGACACTGCTGTCCCTACTGATCTGAACGTGGACCAGTTTCAAGCCATGGTGGGATACCTATCTGTTCCACACTCCCTCACATTTACAGAAGCCGATGACGCCTCCATAAGTCAGCCTCACAATGCACCTCTACACATTGAAGCCTTCATACATAAACACCGAATAAAACGAGTCCTGATAGATGGAGGAGCAGGTCTTAATATTTGTACATTGAGTACCATCAGACAATTGGGATATTCTGACAAAGCTGTGAATTCCACAAACCAAATCACTATTAAGGCTTATGATGATGAAGAGCGCTCGTCCAAGGGCACGGTCATATTACCATTAAGAATAGGGCCAGTCACGAAGGACGTGGTTTGTCAAGTCCTGGATCTAGACCTCACGTATAACATATTGCTAGGACGTCCGTGGATTCATGAAATGAGAGAAATTCCATCAACATACCATCAGTGCATTAAGTTTCCTCATAATGGAGTCGAGGTGACGGTCAATGGTGATCCAAATCCATTCATATATTGCAATAACTTGAGATCACATACTGAGACTATCATTCCCAGCAATCATGAGGCTACTCCTTCTTCAGCATATATTGATCCTGAGTCATTAAAACCCTCGACATCTAAACAAGGTGAACTTAGGGCCAAGTTTCAAGACAAAGGCATGGGAGAATACACTCTGAATCAAACAATGTTCTTACGACAAGTCATGAACTCCCCCAAGGAATATGGGAGGCCACATCCTAATAAGCAAATCTCTATCATGCTACTCAAATGGGATCCTACCGTCTTTCAAAAATGGGGCGAACTAGAGGAAGAAAACTTATATAAAATGCTATATAAGGACGCTGAAGAGGATACACATGATCAAATTATAATACCCTATGAGAACTATGGCAAAGGTTTCAAAATTTTGCAAAGATTCGAGTATGATGGAAAAAGTTCTCTTGGACTACGCAAAGAAGGTGTCATGGAGCCTTTACAACCTGAGCTAACTACAAGAAGGGAATGCTCAAAAGGGCTTGGTTTTCTAAACCCCAAGATTCACAACAAAAGAACAAAACAGGTATGGCAAGTCAAAGTGGCTGAAGTTCAACAAGAGGATAATTATTCCACAGACTCCAATGAGTGGGAATGGGGTTCAGACAAATCCTCTAGCGACTATGAACTCAATGAGACATTTAGAGAGTCAGATGAACCTACAGAGGAGGAGGAATTCTACAAAAAATTCAGAGTTGGTCAAGAACCGACCCATAAGGATCCCGCACATTTGTCGTTTCAAGGCCCTAGGTCAAGATCACATAGGATGAGGACACCTGTCCCTGAGGGTGCTACTAGTGATGATAATTTGGACTCACTCACGATCGAAACTGATGAGGAGAGTGCCATTGACGACGTCGATGACTATCTTGACATACCTGAATATAACCACATCTTCATTATTAACCTTGCGAACTCTGAAAACACTAAAGACCTTCCCCTAGTTCACCCCCAACTCATTGACTGGGATCAGGATGGACCGGCACAGCTTGATAAATTTCAAAATGACGAAGCTATTGTTGATTATCTTGGCATTCGCGATGATCTTCCTCTTGGAGACCATAAAGTAGGATATGCCATAGAGCTTAATAACATGGCATACTTTGGTGAGGGTGTCGGGCCTTCTAGTCGCAAAAATGTGAAAATAAAAACAAAACAAGGGTCTTATGGCGAAAACCACACTGTGGCACTATCTGACTCTAAAAAAGTAAAAAGAAAGGACGTATCTGAGGGTGAAAACCTCTCTGAGGCGCCCAAAGATGGAAGGCTTGACATTCTCCCAGCATCATACGAGGAAAAATCATCCATGTTGGTAGAGGAGACTATAAAGACAAACATTGGTACAACAGAGGTTCCACATAACATATTTTTGGCTCAATCATTGACAGAGGCCGAGAGAGCAAGATTCATAAGCTTCTTTAAGGAACGACAAGTCAACTTCGCATGGTCTTATGCTGATATGCCTGGACTGGACCCCGATTTAGTAATGCATCATTTAACAGTTAAACCAGGGGCAAAACCAGTAAAACAGAAGTTGAGGAAAATGCACCCACAAGTGGCATTATTAGTCAAAGCAGAGCTGGAGAAATTACTGGATGTTGGATTCATACGCCCAATAGATTATCCTGACTGGATTTCCAACTTAGTACCTGTTAGCAAACCAGATCGCAGCATCCGAATATGTACAGACTTCAGAGATATCAACAAGGCTTGTCCAAAGGACGATTTCCCATTACCAAACATTGACTTAATCGTTGATCTCACAGCAGGCCATGAGATGTTATCTTTAATGGATGGATTTTCTGGATACAATCAAATCAGAATAGCACCTAAAGATCAACATAAAACATCATTCACTTGTCCATGGGGAACCTTTTGCTGGAATGTCATGCCCTTTGGGCTGAAAAATGCAGGTGCCACGTATCAACGAGCCATGACTACTATCTTCCATGATCTCATGCACATAACCATGGAAGACTATGTTGACGATCTTTTGGGCAAATTGATAAACAGAGGTACACACTTGGACATTCTTTCAGTTGTCTTTGATCGGCTAGAAAAATACAAGGTAAGACTAAATCCTAAGAAATGTGTCTTTGGAGTAACCTCCGGGAAGCTCCTAGGATTCATTGTGTCTAAAAGAGGTATAGAAGCTGATCCAGCAAAGGTCAAGGCTATCTTGGACATGCCGCCACCCAAGAATATCAGTCAACTTCGATCTTTACAAGGGAGACTCCAGTCCATACGAAGATTCATAGCACAACTTGCAGATAAGTGCAACCCTTTCCAGCACTTGCTACACAAAAACATCAAGTTCAAATGGGACGAGAACTGTCAACAGGCTTTTCAGGCGCTCAAGGACTATCTGTTGAACCCACCAGTTTTGATGCCACCAATTCCAGATCAACCATTGCTACTTTACATATCAGCTACTCCAACAGCACTGGGGGCACTTCTAGCACAGCAAATACCTGACGGCAAGGAAAAGGCAGTCTACTATATCAGTCGCACACTGGTGGGATATGAGCTGAATTACACACCGATTGAGCGTGCCTGTCTCGCTGTGGTTTTCGCTTCACAGAAGTTACGACATTATATGCTCACTCACAAGACTAAGCTGATTGCCAGAATTGATCCACTAAAATATCTTCTCAACAAAGCTACACTTACTGGGCGGCTGGCCAAGTGGGTAATGATCTTGAGTGAATTCGACATTGAATATGTGGATAGAAAAGCTATAAAAGGAGAAGCAATTGCAGATCAACTGGCAGATGCTCCCATGATAGATGATGTTCCTCTACAGTCAGAATTTCCAGATGAGTCCATTCTAACAATATCACCTGCAAAGCCATGGCAATTATATTTTGACGGCTCATACACACAGCATGGGGCAGGCGCGGGTATACTCTTTATAACTCCTCAGGGCGATTCTATACCAAAGTCATATCGCTTATCATTTCCTTGCACCAACAATATAGCAGAATATGAGGCATTAACAACTGGGCTAAGAATTGCAGTTCAGTGGAAGATCCAGGAACTTCATGTTTTTGGGGATTCTCAATTGGTCATCCGTCAAGCAACTGATGATTATCAAACAAAAGATGAAAAGCTAATGCCTTACAAACAACTGGTAGATGATCTGAAACAGCACTTCACAAAGATAGAATTTGAGCAGATACCAAGAGAACAGAATCGTGCTGCAGATGCCATGGCTACAATTGCTTCGCTCATCGATCTACCGCAAAATGAGATTTGCTATGAGTTCTTGGTAGACAACCTGCTGATTCCCTCATACGAGATCACTCCTACGGAAATGATATATGTTGTTGGTCCTGAATCCCAGTTATATGGTTCCATATTCACATACCTTCGCGACAATATCTTACCTCCTGATCTATCGAACAACCAACGCCGCACTTTCATTCGCCAATCCTCCCGATACGTTATCCTAGCTAATATCCTATACCGACGAGTTCTAGATGGCACCCTCCTTAGATGTCTAGAGAGTGATGAAGCTCAGATTGCGTTACGAGAAGTGCACGAAGGGATATGCGGCCCGCATACTAGTGGTCCTACCTTGGCCAAGAAACTTATCAGGACTGGATACTACTGGCCTACTATGGAAAAAGATGCATATCAGTTTGTCAAGAAGTGTAAGCAGTGTCAAATTCATGGAGACCTTATACATGCACCAGCACAAGAACTACAGCCACTTGCATCTCCTTGGCCCTTTTGTCAGTGGGGACTCGATCTCATAGGCAAGATTCACCCTCCTTCTTCCAATGGACATAAATTCATTATCACAGCCACAGAGTATTTCACAAAGTGGATTGAAGCTGTGCCTCTCACACAAGTCACTGGGAAACAAATCGCTACCTTCATCTTGAACTACATCATTTGCCGATACGGGATCCCTACTTCCATTATCACTGATAACGGGTGTCCCTTCAAAAACCAGGATGTTCGTGAACTCTGTGAGCGCTTCCATATCTCTCACCGTTTCTCCACACCATATTACCCTCAAGGTAATGGCCAAGCTGAGGCGTCTAACAAAACAATTCTCAAAATCCTTAAAAAGACAGTCGATGACGCTGGCCGTAACTGGCATGTCCAACTCAATCCCGCACTTTGGGCCTACCGTACCAGTGTCCGCACACCTACAGGAGCTACACCCTACTCACTTGTCTACGGCGCTGAAGCCATCTTGCCTATTGAGGTTGAGTTACCTTCTTTACGGATCTCCTTGAGAAACATAATCAATGATGAAGACTACAGGGTCTCTCGCTTACAAGAACTAGAATTGCTGGAGGAACAACGACACACTGCTTTTAATCATCTCAAGGCTTACCAACAACGAATGAGTCGCAGTTACAATCACAAGGTCAAGCCTCGCACATTTGAGGTAGGTGACTTAGTCCTGAGAGAGAACCCCAAAAATCAGCAAGACAGAGATAAGAAGGGCAAATTTGAACCCAACTGGCTTGGTCCTTACATCATCACAGCAGTATATGGATCTGGGGCATATCAGCTCTCAACTACAAAAGGCGAACCCTTGGAGGATCCTATTAACAGCATGCACCTTCGCAGGTTCTACACATAAGCTCTTTTGGAATATCCTAATTCAAAAATACAAAAAAAAATAAAAAATAAAAAATTTTCAAAAAAATACAAAAAAATTATAAAACAAAAAAATCGTTACTTGGTGAAAACCTGGCAAACAGGCGCCTTGTGACAACAAAAAAATTGAAAAATCGAGAAAAGTAAAGAAAAATAATTTCGTCCAACGGTGAAAACCACTTCGGTGGCGCCCTGGGCAAGTACCATGGTGAAAACTGGGTCACCAGCGCCATGTGTAGAGACATTGCTCCTCCCTCCTTCAGGATTCACTTTCATCCTTTCACTTCGCACACACTCACAACCTATTCACTCACAATAAACTTACCCATTCCCATCATGGCTTGTTATTGATCTACCTAAGATTGGTTAGCCATCCATAACCCTCCCTTTTCACTACCTTTCCATCCATAATAAATCAGCTCCTATCTATGGCTAAGGCAATTCCTATGTCTAGTGATGGGTGTGGAACTGAGAACATCACATGTTTCGAGGAGTACAGTTTCTTCCAGCTTCCTTCAAGTCTATCCATGCACAATCCGCAATAAAGCAACATTTGCATCGCCAGTCCACAATAAAGTTTCGTCTTCTCCGCAATAAAGTATCAGTTTCATGGATTCAGTCAGTTTCAAAGGAGACACAGCAGCAACAATGAGTTTCAACAAATCAAATCTTTCAACAGACTCAGACAGCATATGGTTCAGTGCTATCTATCATTTTTGTGAAAGTGAACATTGTGACCACAATCGAATAAGACTTAAACAAGTGACAAGAGACACTAAACTTGAGGACTACAGTGGATGTTGGTGTCGAGTCTTAGTTTTCTTTTGATTTTATCTTTTTGGTGACATGTCTTTTAGCTTTTCCAGGATGTCTTTGACTAGAGATTCTATCTCTAGGATGTCTTTGACTAGAAAGGCGAGGATGGGGTATCGTCACCTATTTGCATTTGCTGTCTGTGGATTGTCTTTTAGTAATGCTATGACTTGTCCAAGGATATGAGGACACTGTGAGTCTAGTATGAACTGGGGCATTCCTTGTTTGTGACTGTCTTATCTCCATGCAAATAGGTACAATGACTTTCCGGGCCGAACAAATGCCTCGATTGTCATAACCTATTCCGCCATAATAAAGCTCAATGATGATAACGCACAAGAATCTCTTTCACGTTCATATCTTCTGTCTTCCATCCCCCTTTCTTGATTGACTTCCATTGTCCTTCTCGAGTCCGCGTAGCCCGCTATCACATGACTGAGTATAATGACACACCAAAAACATTTGCATTTCATATAGTCACACCTACATCACCACATATAAACATTTCATACATACATATAGATATCACAATTGCATCACATCCTGCATACAACACATGTTAGCACATCTCACATTTTCATTATATAAATAATCATTTGCATTATCATATTCATTTGCATTACATACATTCACATTTGCATCATGCATCACATATACAACATAAAAGAACAAAAAAATATTGCATTGCATCATATAAGCATCCATATCATAAAACATGTATCACATAAGAACATTTCATCACATAAGGTACACATGCATATAGCTGCCGCAAAAATGGATCATCTCTCATATATAATCAAAAGTGTCATGATACAATGATGTCAAAAGAATCATATGGCTACAAAATCACCCGCAGGTGTCTACAATACAAAAACGGTACAATACTGATACATAGGGAGCCCTCTAAGGCTATGATGAACTCTCTCCCTCGGAGCCGCCTGGCCTCGATGGAGTTTGAGCCCTAGAAGGATCCACCCCAAGATCAACTCTCCTGGCCCCTGTGTCCCCTGCAGCCACCCCTCGTGTCGTCCTATCCAGACAGAGGAACCCACTGATCACTCTTGCCAACACTATTGGTAGTGCTAATCCTGTCCATGTCATGGTATCCCATGCCACATGTCCCACCCTCATCCCTAGTCCTGGATCCTAGAACACTCGTCTCAGTGCATCCCTATCTCCGTCTTGATCATAGGGTACTAACTCCCCATCGATTGGTATCTGCAAAATCCTGTATACATCCTCCAAGGTGACTGTCATCTCACCCATCGGCAAATGCAAACTACAAGTCTCTGAGTGCCATCTCTCAGCCAGTGCAGTCAACAATCCCATGTTCACCCGAAACTCAGGCACATACAGAATGTATCTCAATCCCATAACCTCAATCGCAGCTCAGTCCTCGGCTGTCAACTCAGGTTGCAACCTCTGAGTCGATGGGAATCTCTCCCGTGACTCCAGCATCGGCAAATACTCCTGCAGTCAAGCAAATCAAATCATGTCAGTCATAGTGACACTCACTTTTCATCACAAAGTGTTGCTATCTATCCTAGTAGTACTCCCTGTTCATCACAAAGTACTACATGTGTGACACTCACTGTTCATCACAAAGTGTTACTCACATTTGCACTCCCTATTCATCACAAAGTGCTGCTCATATTTTAGTACTCCCTGTTCATCACAAAGTACTCTATCTTGGTACTCACTGTTCATCACAAAGTGCCTTGATCTATCTTAGTCTTCCCTAGAGGACCTTCTTGAGTGTATCCTCTCAGCAGCTTATCCAATCGACAGCGTATGTTCATCACAGAACTGCCAATTTGACCTGGAAGACACAAATTCGCATTTTTGGACACAAACATATTTTCTTGACATAAATGTGCATTTATTACATTACCTAGTATGCATTAATGACAATAATAAATGCATCAAAGTACGAGGAGGTTTTGTGGTACTTACCGGCTCTCCTGCATCGGCTGGTCGCTGGAATCGGCGAACACGGTCGAATCTATGAACAAAAGCCATCGCTGCTGACTGCTGCTGCTCTTTTCTCGCTCTGCACTGTGATCTCGAAAGGGTGTGGATGACAATGAGGATGTCTTTTGCCCGTGTTCTATCTTATAGCCTAGCCTAGCCCTCGTCTTCATTTCCCGAGTCAGTCTTTCTCATCCCGTGACTTTGTCACTTTATCCAATCAGTCCATTCTATCCCGTCTTTCTTATCGAGAGATTGTCTGCAATCTTTTCAGACATTTTCATCCAATCTTTCGAGGGGGCATATAATTCCCATCTTGGGGCAACTCTGTATCAGTTCATCTTATCTTCTTTGAAACAACACGACAAGCCGCATTGTCTCAAAGAGGGGCAAAATGTAGACACCCAAAATTGTCCAGTCTAATTAAATAAATATTTTATTTATTTAATTATCTAAGCCTAATTCTTCTATTAATTAAATAAATTTTTATTTATTTAATTAATTCATTTATCCTCTTCTAGCCTTATTTCTCATTTAAATAAATACATTTATTTATTTAAATTATCCCTTTCCTAAATTAAATAAATATTTTATTTATTTAATTGTCCTACTTCTTCTATTAATTAAATAAATCTTTATTTATTTAATTAATTCATTATCTTTTTCTACACATGACACATGTCATTCATCTCTTAATTCATACACTACCTACCTCTTTCATTATTTTGGTATTTCTTTTACCTACCCTCTAATCCTAGCCGACCTCTCTTTTTACACCTCTCAATCTTAACCCTCCATTTCATATTGTGTCTTCTATTTAAGAAGATGCTTTCTTCATTGTCAAACCCTAATGATCCTAATCATTTTATGCATTCTAATGCCTAATGACTCATGCTAATGATCTTTCATGCAACTTGCTACACTACGATCCTACTTGCAACCACATTCCGTTCTTTATTGAGCTCTTGTGCATACAAAAATCTGAGAGCAAGCATATCAAACAAGATCAATGGAGATAGGAAGAATGGAGATCAAAACCCTATTGGACATGTGATGGTATAATCTTTGTTATTTTGAGTTATTTGCATTGTCTTAGGTTATCTTCATATGTTATGGTGGATCTGTGTTCATTGTTAGGCTAGGGTTTTGTGGTTGAATTCATTTAGCCTTTCAATATTGTATCATTGTTATCCATTTTCACCATAAACACCTTCCACAATGGATCTTCCAGGGACAAAACCACTTTGTTCATCTGATATGATGTGCTTAAGGAGGGGCTTCAATATGTTAGCTATGATCTTTTTTACAATCTTATATATAGTGTTGCATAGAGCAATGGGCCTAAAGTCACTCATCTGTTGTGGATTTTGCTTCTTCGTGATTAGAGTAAAAAAGGTATGATTGATAGCCCCTAACATAGTCATCTTCTTTCTTGATTCTTCTGCTGCAAGATGTAGATCTCGAGCAATGATATCCCAGAAATGATGGAAGAAAGCAGCAGGGAAACCATCTGGGCCAGGAGTCTTATCCAGTTTCAGCTAAAAGATAGTATTCCTTACTTCATCATTTGAAATAGGAGTACAAAGAGCTGTATTTTGATTAACGGATATAACAGATGGGATTGAGTTCAAAATTATGGCTCTTGCTTCATGTTCGATCTGATGGTCACCATTCAACAAAGAGTCAAAGAATCTTATAGCTTCTTGCACAATGTCCTCATAATTCCTGATAGTGACACCATCGGGTCTCATAATATCTGCTATTATGTTTCTATTTCGAATGGCAATGGCCGACCAGTGGAAGAATTTGGTGTTTTTATCACCTTCCTTTGACCATAACTCCCTTCACTTTTGACGCCAGTGGATTTCCTCACACCGAAGGATTTCATTTAGATCAGATTTGAGGGAATTTTCTTTGATAAATAAATCCTTAGTCATTCCTAAAGAGATAAAAGAGTTGGTTAGGTCTGCCAGTTAAGCCTTAATTCTTAATTTGTCCATATGAATATTCTTGAAATAGCTCTTATTCCATTCTTTGATCTTAACCTTAATATACGTGAGCTTTTTATTGAGAATGAGTAGTCTCGAATGATTCCTAAAAACTGGTTCATTCCACCAAGCAGCTATAAGATCATATAGTTCAGACACTCTGAGCCACATTTTTCTCAAACCGGAATGGGGTACCTCCCTCCGCTTGACCCAAGGCGACCTCCAGATAGATCGGGTAGTGATCTGATCCGATAATCAAGAGAATTGATGATTCTAATGCTAGATTTTGTCCTAACCACTCACCAGTAACAAGAAACCAGTCAAGCCATTCAATAATATTAGTAAAATCCACTCTTCGATTTGTCTATGTGAAAATTCCATTTTTCGGAACAATGTCTAGAAGATGATTCTTCTCAACAAAATTCAAAAAATCCTTCTGGGATGTACCAGTCCTTTGAATACCCCCACTTTTCTTAGTGCCAGAAAGGATCGCATTGAAGTCCCCGGCTACCACACAACTACCATCGGTAATACTATTTAGTTTGATGGATAAGAGATCCCAGAGATCCCGTTTATTACCAACAGTATATGGTTCGTACACATTGAAAAGATTGAAATTCTCATTCCGTCCAAGAATAGTAACTGAGCAATGTTGCCAATACTTATCTTCCCCAACAAGTGAGATCTTAACATTCATGGGGTTCCAAATGATTCCCAAGACACTAGAGGCTCCATCCGATTGCCTAAAAAGCCCATTCCACTGTTTCCAAACTCGCATTTTGGCATCAATCTCAGCCTTGTTCCATTTAGTTTCCTGTAGTAGCCAAATATCTCCTTTGGTGTCATCAATCAGGTGCTTAATCAAGTGCCATTTGTCAGGGGCATTCATGCCCCTGACATTCCAAGATAGGAGTTTCATTACTCCTGGGGAAGGGCAGTTCCCTTCCCTAAATTAAGTTTGGTTTGACCACTAGCAGCACTAGCCACTGCTAGCATAACGTTTTTGGACTTGCAGCCCCACACACCTTTTGGCTTGAAATTTGGTTTGTCAATAGTTGAATCTATCTTTCCAAAACCTTTTGAAGAACCCTCTAATATAAGATCCGAGTCAGGTTCAAAGTCTTCCTCCCCCTCTGAGGAGGAGGTTTCAATTTCACCATCTTCCAGGTCAATGCCTATCGTGGAGCAGATCTGCCCTCTCATTTCCCCCATATTGTTAGTCTCCATACCCTGAGAGTGAAAATTGCCATCTTCAATTGCCAGTTGATTCCTGGACACAAAAGAGGAGGGTAGAAGTGAGTCTACTAACTTGGATTCAATGTCTGCCTGTAGGGTTTTGGTCTTCTCTAGAAGTGTGAGAAGATCTTGTTGGCTCTCACTTTAACCAGAGGAGGGAGGAGCTATGATTAAAGGGGTAGCCTCTATTAGTGGAACATTCTCCTTATCAAGAGTATCATTGTAAAAAGCTTCCCCGGTGTAAAAGGCAGTAGGAGGTTCCGGTTGTAGTTTTACCTCAATAGGAGATTTCATATAGGAATAACTTCATTGTATCATAGTCGAAACATCACAGCTAATACCGGTATGATCCAAGGAAAAGCATTTAGGAAAAATGTGCAGCTAATCTTCTCTATCAATATTTTGGATCCAGATCTTCCCTGCCCCAAAAATTCTAACGTCGTTGGGGATCTTAGTGATTTGATTTGTGCTAATACAAATTCTGAGGAAGCTTCCCCATAGTTTATCCTCCAAGATGTCATCTGCCGATAGAAAGGTGCCAAGGTCTTTCCATATATCCTTAATGACATCAATGTGCCAATAATCTGATGGACAATTATACAGTCTTATCCATACCTTGCTATCTGGCAATACATGCGTTCGGGGGTTGAAATCGGGTTGCCAATCAATGATGTGAACTTCAATGCCATCTAAGATGTATGGACCCTTATTTTTAGCTTTCCATTTCTCCTCATTGCTCATAAATTCAATCATATAGAAATCATTTGGGGGAATATTAATGTTAATATCCTTTCCCCACTGTGCTCTACATGAGGATTCAAAGTTGTCCTTAACCCGCTTTCCACCACCCCACTTGATGAAAAGGCAAGACTCAAGCAAATTTGACCTAGCAAAATTAGTTTTATTCTCATCCAAAAATATGTTGGGTCTTGAGGTTTTTCTTACCAGTTTATGAAAATGGGGTCGCTGAGGGAGGGAGGCTTCTCTTCGAAAGTCAGGGCATCTTTCTTGGATCGACCTAGGGTTTCAATTTTTAGGATAGAAGTTAGATCTCCAAAACCTGGCTTAGTCCACCCTTGAGTTATCTTGCCTGAAGCACCCATTCCACTTTTGGAAATTACCATGATCAATCAGGGGAACCAAAAAAGAATCAGTGTGAGGATTTCCTCTCTTGAGTGTCACATCGAAAATGCTAGGTTTAGGCGATGGATAACAGTTTCGGGGGGCCTCGGATGCAGGATGCTTAGCCTTGCGAAACTAGCCTTGTTATTCCAAGTGAAACCATTCTCCTTCCACTTATGCAGGTCAATAGGGCACTGGTTACCACTTGAATAAGAGTTTCCATAGTTTAACCACGGTTTGGAATACCTGTTGCCCTGGAACAACTCTACTTTCCCAACATTAACCAGTTTCTGAACAACTTGCAATCTACCTGTCTTGATGGGGAAGGCAATGTTCGCTTCATTGCTCCAAGATCCCACCTTTGTAGACTGAGCACCAGAGTAGCGCACATCGGTAACCCTGGTCCTCTCGCCAGTGCCAATCCCGCTGCCATCCAGTGCTGCCATTTCGCTCGCTTTATGTGTATTATGGATTAATGATCATCATTAGATTATATTTTAAATGAATGGTAGAAACTAAATATTTTAGAGTCTACTCCTTAAACCCATCAATGATTTCCACCCTCGAGCCCCTTCTTTTCCGAAAGAATTTTTATTTATTTTTTAAAATGGAAAGATCTACCATAGTAATTAACATATTTCCCTATCATTTGCCAATGTTTTCTACAAAAGTTTAGTGATGTTAAAAGAAAATTGCTACTATTTTTTTTTTTTTTTTAAAAGGAAAGATTTGTCAATAGATTATTTTTTTTCAAATAAATGAAAAGTTCACCAAGAGTTTATATCTTTTTTTGAAGGGTGTTTCTTAAAGTTATCCCTACCCATAGGTAAACCTTTTCCTTTGTATTATTCAACAAAAGAACATTACCATAAATTAAAACATATAAACGCAATAAATTTTACCTATAAGGGCATTCAAAAGAATATATTATAAGGCCTAAGGCCTCATAAGAGTCATCCAGAAATCCCTCAAGCAATTTCATAGAACCCACATGGGTAAACGCTTTGGTTTGCAGTATTAAATAAAAATATTGTATCATACATTAAACATACAAATTTCATTTGATTTTACTTACAAGAATACCTAGAAAAAGAGATCTTTAATATTTAAAAGTTCAATAGAAATCATTGAAAAAATCGTAATTTTTTTTTCATGAAACCCATAAATAAAAATGCGAATTGACAAAAATAAATGAATGAGAAATAGAGTAGCTGCATGGGGTTGGACAAGAATATTAAAGTGAATAAGAAATATGACACAACATAATTGAATTTTATAGCTTTTTCTTACATGAATTGAATTCCACTTCTTCACAATTTCAATAAAATAGCTCAACAATACACATGGCTGCAACTCATCTGTAATGATAGAGGGCAGTGGCTACAACTCATTTTTGACTGCCGGACATCCATGACTCTTTTTAGCTTTTCATTGTAGACCCTACAACTCATCCTTGGAAGCTAGCAGTAGATGAGAACACACAGAACAAAGCGCCTTCTTAAAGTGCCTTATTAGATAAAAGTATATATATTTTAAAATGATTTTATAATAAAAGCTTCTTTTACGTCACTTTAGAACTCCTTTCATTATATGGTTTTATGAAGTGGGCATCTTTCTAAAGTACTCGGAATTTTTTTTTTATGAAACTTCTTGATCGAGAATATTGATAAAATTTTCTTTTAAGAATATGAATTTTTTTGAAAGAATATTTTTTTTAACATGTTTATATCATCTTTATTATAGGCATATTATTATAGAGTATTGAAAATGTCTTACATGAAATCTATTTTTTTATCAAGGATAAGAATAAGAAGAAATATAAAATAAAAATATAATTTATACTTGTTTTTATCATTTTTTATAAAACAATAGAATGAAAATTTGCAAGCTCTAAATTTGATGGTTTATATATTTTTTTGTCATTTTTATGATAGAATATAATGAAAATTATAAATATGTTATATAGCATGAAATGATATATATATCAAAGATAATTTAAGAAGGGTAATTACCACAAGAAAATTGCATAATGAACAATGTTTACCATTAAATTAACATATTGCAATTAGGTATATTTTTTTATTTAGAAGATTAGTTTTTAGATTTTCTAGTGACACTGGAATATCTAGAAACTTATGGACCATATGGAGCTTATTCTTTTTCTACAAGACACAAAACAACCACCCAACACAAATGCAAAGAGATGGTCTATTACATGGGAGTGCACTTTTCTTGCCAATCCTAGCACAAACTAAGCACTTTATAAGAGAAAGACACTTTTTTGGTCGAGCCAATCTCAGAGCTAGAGGAGAGCAACGTGGAATTAGGGACGGCTTTAACAAGAGATGCCATGGGGCCAGTACCTGTAGCCAGGGACTCCATACATTTTATTTTCTTCACCCCTTTTCCCACCTAAGTTATGCTTAAGGATGTGTTAGAATAAATTTTTATTTATCTTTTATTCAAGTTTAACATTTTTTTCTCCATGTTTTTTTAGCTTACTTAGGCTATTAGGAGGAGGTCATTATGAAGGTATGTGTCATCTTTAAGGTAAGTAACTTCCACCTATTTTTGGTACTTGGATTCGCTTTTCCTTTTGATTATATTTTTTTCTTTCTTATATACATTATTCTCTCACCTTGCATGATTTATTGGATATTTTGAGATTTTAGCTATTCCTATTCATTTTTTGATTCATATTAATCTAATGAATATTTGTAATTTCTCACTTTAAAAGTCAAAGGTGTTAGTTTTTTTTTTTTGATGGTTTGATATTTAAAACTCAGAAACTTGAAAATAGAGATTAAACTATAAAAACATGTCACAATCATTAAAAAATGGATGTAGTCAAATTTTAAACTAATTTATACTATAAAAGGCACAAATGCACAAAATTCAATAAAATTTAAGAAAAAATTAGATACATAATTTTTTTATCATTAAAAAATTAAAAAAGCAATTGTGAGTTCTAGAGTTTGATTATAATATACACGTGTCACAAAAAATTTAGAACTATACAACCGTTGTATGCAAAAACAATTAAATAGATTACAAACATTTAAAAAAGCATCTAGGTTGAGACCACCTTAACATAAATACATGAAGAATGAATAAAGTAAGAAGATCATGGATAAAGAGTTTCAAAATAAATCCTATCAACATATAGGACTCCCAAAAAAGTTTCAAGGCATGAAGAGAACTTATTTCACCATCCATACAAATCCTAAAGTCTTATGCCATCTTGAAATCTAAAAGTAGATCACAATAAATTTGGTAATATTCTCATAGAAATTATTTCTCTAACTCATAGCTCAAGGATCCCAAGTAGATTCTAATAAGACATGAAAAGATTGGTAGAACTCATAATTTAAGGAGGATATCCAATTTTTTAAAAATGGATCTTTATAAAAATTAAGAAAAATAACAATGAATATTATAAAAATATTAAGATTTGTTTTAATGATTTTTTTTTAACATATATACAAGAAGAAATTAATATTTATGATTAAATATAAATTTCTTTCTATAATTTATATTTTTTCGTACTAAAAGAGACGTAAGATTCAAAATACTTCTCAAGGGTTGCCTTGTAGGTAAATTAATCTTCCTCTTCACTTAAAATATTTTGGTGGGTTTTGTTGTGGGTGAATTTGAAGCATAAAAAAGAAACCCAAATAGACCACATTTAGGAATTTTAGAGATTTGGTAGTACACTTAGAAGTGTTTCTCCTATCCTTGAATATTAAAAAATTAATTTATGTATGATTATTTTAGTTGGTAACTACTCTTTTCTCTATTCCTTTAAGAGAGGTCAACATATGAAAAATTTAATCATTGATTTTTCCTTATAAAAATTATAAAGACAAAACTAAGAAAAGGTCTAGATTAAAAAAAAAAAAGAAGAAGTTGAAATGCACCGGGAACAAAGTTGATTATTGATTTCTTCTTAATGATAGACAAAATGAATTAAAGGTCTAGGTCAAAAAATATGAACTCCTAAATTTTTTGACATCCACCTTCATCTTAGATTGTGGTGTTGGTTAAGTAGAGGGACAAAAACATCATTACCTTGACTAATGATATTAGATAAAAAAAATAATAGAAAAAACAACATATGTTGAAATGATGATGTCAAATAGTAATAAAAAAAATAACAAAAAATAATCTGAAAAATTAATGAAAATTAAAAAAAAAATTAAAAACAAATAATTAATAAATGAATATAAAAAAAACAACTTTGTGTAATATGAATGAACCAAAAACCACTTAAAAAGTACTTAGTTCCCATGGTCCATTCCCATTCATGTGTGAAAGATTAATATGCTTACAAATATAGACAAAGAAAATAATTAATAAGATTATTTTAAAATATACAAAATTCTATAAAAGGAGGAATATCTAAGAAACTTAAGGACCATATGGAGCTCTTTCTTTTTCTTTTTATTTGTACACATTAAAAAATTCCAGAGAAGTAAATTGGAGAAAAGGAGGAAACTTATAACTATGCGAAGAAATTGAAAGGAAAATCACCGATTCGACAATGAAATGAACAACGACGTAATTGGGGAATTGCATCTTGACGTATTTTATCGACATCATCACAATTGTCTGTCTATGAAAGATTTCTTTTCCGTGCCGATTACCCCACGTGAATTAATTCTGCTCCATTGCTTTGCTTGCAACTAGTTTCAATCAAAACATTTTTTTAGTGTTTACTCAAAATATATGGATAAGGTAAGTTGTTCCTTATTTTATTCGTCAGAATCATTGCCCTAAATTTTCTTTAACTTGAAAGTGGAATTTAAAGGGGATTCTTTCGTTGCTTCTCAAGGAAGGGATAATATTATTCTTAATTCTTTGTGTTTCCATACAAAATATATAATCTCGTCCTTGTTTCAATATAGAACATATTCTCTGCTTTATTTGTTTATATATTTCAGAGTTAATATAATAGATGTGAAGCATATGACCCAGTGATTCAATACAACCATGAAGGCATCTACAATCATATTCGTTAAAATTATAATAAGTATGGTTTTTCTGGTTCAGTTTTGTGTGGCAGATGTGGGTACTGTTAATGTATTAATCTTTAGGTTAAAACTTAGTAATTTTAGGTTAATTTTAGTTTTGTTTGATTTTATTAGTTTTTGTACAGTTATAACTTATTTGTTCCATCCGACAGTTTTTGTGTAACTGTGCAAACTGTTCGCTGCCTTTATTATGCAGCAAGTACTTCTTGAATACTAATCGAAAAGTGTTTCATTTTATTTTTGTCATTTCATTTACATTTCTGCCCTAACAGTGGTATCAGAGCGGAGAAATAAGAGCAGAGAATTCTACAGAAACAATAAATTGATTCAGGTGATATCAATTTATTCATTCTCTATTTTTAAAGGATTGAGAAGTTATTTTAAAGTTGCAGGCCTTGCAAATTGTGTTTATTTATTTTAAATTCAGAATGCAGTCTATTGTTTCATTGATTGGAGAAACTTTAACAGAAAAAGATAATTGGATGGAATGGCATAGAAAAATTGAAAACACTCTCATTTTTAATGATTTATGGTCTAAAATTTGTGATGGAAATGCCCAACCTACAACACCAATTGAGGCTAAAGAAAAAGAAATTTGGCAATATAAAAATTCCAAAGCTTTGGCTTTGATAAGAGCTTCTGTTAATGGAGATGTGTATCGACATATACAAGGATGCACATTTGCATGGGAAGCCCTTCACAAATTAAAAGATTTATTTGATTCTCATTCAGAATTAGAGTTTATTCAGTTACAATTAAAATTGTTTAATCTTGAATTGAAAAATGGTGATGTTATGAGTTTGGCTTCTGAAATCAGAGCTATAAAACATGATGTTGATGCTGCGGGTGGAAAAGTTGATATCTATCTCACTGCTTTCATCAAGGCACTTCTTCCAACACATTCCACTTATCTAGAGTCTCTTCAAGCAAGTAATCAATTGAAAACCATTTCATTTGATAAATTGGTTGAAAAGTTAGCAGAACGTGAAAAATCTTTTGGAAGGAAAATAGATAATACTACTGAAAATGTTTGTTTTGCTCATCAAAAAGAAAAATCTATCAATAAAATCTCTTCAAAGTATAGTTATAATGATAAAGGAAAAACTAGAGGTCAATGGAGGCAACATGATAATCAAAATGATAGGCAGTATTTATATTGTAAAAGATGTGGTAGAAAAGGTAGTCATGAAGCACATGAATGTAAGCTCTCATGGGACAAGATAGAAAGTTTTAGAGAAAATTCATTTAAACAGAAAGATAAAACAAAAATGCACAGTGATGATAAAATTTCAGAGGATAAAATTTCAGGAGCAGCCCAATTTGCTTGTGACAGTGATAGTGATTAATATGTGCTTTCTGTTTCAGATTTTACATCTAATTCCTCATGGTATGATTCTTGGATCTTAGATACTGGAGCCACACAACATATGACATTTCGGCGTGATTGTTTTGAAGAATTTCATGAAGGTGCCTATGGTCCAATTTATTTAGCAGATAAATCTAGTCTGAAACCTCTTGGAAAAGGAACTATTCAATTTAAGTTGCCTAATCTTCAAGACCTTGTGCTTCATGATGTATTATTTATTCCAGAATTACAACAAAATTTGCTATCATTAGTATTGATTCGACAAAAAGGCTATTCTATTTTCTTAAAAGATGGGCAGGTTGTTGTAAGAAAAACATCTAACAATCAAATTGTTTTCACTGGGTATGAAGATGGAAGATTATTAAAATTAAATGGTGCATCTACTTCTAAAAATTTTGCATATCTTACTGAAGAAGAGAGTATATCACCAAGCCTTTTATGGCATGCAAGATTGGGGCATATTAGTTATGATAGCATTCATACCATGCAAAAGAATGGTGTTGATGGTTTACCATTTTTTTCTAAATCAATTGAAAAATGTGAAGCATGTATTCTTGCCAAACAACATAAAAATTCTTTTCCTCATTCCACCTGGAGAGCACATAGAAAATTGCAACTCATTCATTCAGATTTGTGTGGGCCTTTACCAGTAACTTCTATTGGAGGATCTAAGTACTTTATGTTGTTTATTGATGATTATAGTCGCATGACTTGGATTTATTTTTTGCAGCAAAAATCAGAGGCTTTTGACACTTTTAAAAGATTTCGTGTTATGATTGAAAATCAGGCTCAATCTCAAATTGGTACTCTTCGAACAGATAATGGTGGAGAATTTACTTCTCTAATTTTTGAGGATTATCTTTGTCAAAATGGTATTCAGCATCATCTCACTATTGCAGGCACTCCTCAACAAAACGGTGTTGTTGAAAGAATGAATAGAACTATCATGAACATGGTTTGAGCAATGTTATATTTCAAAGGCATCAAGTTATATTTTTGGGCTAAAGCAGCAAGAACGGCAGTCTATCTTCGCAATAGATCTCCATCATCTGCTCTTCACCAAACAACTCCATATGAGGTTTGGTTTGGTTATCCTCCAACTATTCGACACCTTCGAATTTTTGGTTCTATTTGCTATGCTTTGATTCCTAAAGAAAAAAGGAATAAGTTGCATCATCATAGTTATAAGTGCATTTTTTTGGGCTATTCTGAAACTTCAAAAGCCTATAGATTATATGATGAAGTTCATAAAAAGTTTTTTATTGCTCGTGATGTTGTATTTTGTGAATCTTTCAAAAGTGATACACATATTGAAAATGAGTTAAAACAGCTTGATAAATTTGCCACATCTTCTCCTTGGATAGAAAATTCTTGTGAGATTTTACACTCTGGAGGAATGAATACATGTGTAGAACCTGCATCTCAAGCTACCTCAACTCATGATGCTCCACCTCTTCATGTACCAGAAGAAGCCCCTTCTCATAGTGATGTTCTCACTAATGATGAGCCTGACTCATTACCTCCCAATGAAGATTCTAATCTACAAATAGAAACATCTATTGTCCCACAAAAATCCTCTCATAGGTGGACCAAACAAGTTCAACAAACTTTGAAAGATTTGCGACCTGATGAAATAGGTAAAACAGGTACACGAAGTTCTTATAAAGCAAGGCTACAAGCTCAATCTAATATTTCAGATAACCTTGAGTCTATTGATGAGCTCAATCTCACAATCGACTCAACACCAAATTCCTATAAAGAAGCTCATCATATTTCATTTTGGAGGCAAGCTATGCAACATGAGTATAATGCACTTTTGAATAATGGCACATGGGAGTTGGTTGATCCTCCTCTTTATTGTAAACCTATCGGTTGTAAGTGGATTTTTAGAAATAAATATAACGCTGATGGTTCACTTGATAAACACAAAGCACGCCTTGTTGCCAAAGGTTATGCTCAAAAAGAGGGCATAGACTATGATGAAACATTTGCCCCTACAACAAAATGGACTACTATTCGTGTTTTGTTGGCTTTAGCAGCCCAAAATGGTTGGAACATCCATCACATGGATGTTAAAACTGCATTCTTGAATGGTGATCTTAAAGAAATAGTATATATGACTCAACCTGAAGGCTTTGAAGTTCCTGGTAAAGAGGACAAGGTATGCAAGCTTATAAAATCATTGTATGGTTTAAAACAAGCCCCACGAGCCTGGTATGAAAAACTTACTGAGCATCTCTTGCAGTTGAATTTTCATCACTTTGAATTTGATGATGCAACTCTTTTTGTTAAACAGATTGATGGTACTATTGTCTATCTTATTGTTTATGTGGATGATTTATTTATCACTGGAACTAGTGAGGCTAATATTCAAAATGTAAAAGAAGGATTGCAGCAAGGTTTTGATATGACTGATTTGGGTCATCTTCATTACTATTTGGGAATTGAGGTGATTCAAAACCCCCAATCTATCTTCATCAGTCAACAAAAATATATTGGTGATCTTCTCAAAAAGTTTGGTATGGCTGATTGCAAGCCTCTCAGCACTCCTATGGAGCAAAATCTCAAACTTTCATTTAATGATTCCTCTGATTTGGTTGATGCAACTTCTTATAGGCAACTAGTTGGCAGTTTGATTTATGCTACAACTACTCGACCTGATATTTCTTTTTCTGTTGGAGTTTTGTCACGATTTATGCAACAACCTAGAGAAACTCATTGGTTAGCAGCCAAACGGGTTCTTCGATATCTACAAGGCACTCAAAACTATGGGCTTAAATACTCCAAGATATCAAAATTTTCTTTGCTTAGTTATTCAGATTCAGATTATGCAGGTGATATGGATGATGGAAAATCTACATCTGGTTACTTAATGTCTCTTGGTTTTGCTGTAATCTCTTGGAAATCTAAAAAACAACCAGTCCCAACTCTCTCTTCTGCAGAAGCAGAATATATAGCAGCATCTGAGGCAACTAGAGAAATCTTATGGCTTCGAAGAATTCTTGCAGATTTGCAGGCACCACAAGCTTCTTCCACACCACTCTTTATTGACAAACAATCTACTATAAAAATGGCTAAGAACCCAGTGTTTCATGATCATACCAAACATATCAACACCAAGTTTCATTTTATTCGGCACTATGTGAAAGATGGCAGTATCTCCCTTCAATATTGTGCTACTACAGACCAACCTGCAGATATACTTACCAAAGCATTGGGTCGTGTTAAGTTTGAAAAATTTCATGAAATGATAGGTTTAACTCCTTCAGATTAAGGGGGAGATGTTAATGTATTAATCTTTAGGTTAAAACTTAGTAATTTTAGGTTAATTTTAGTTTTGTTTGATTTTATTAGTTTTTGTACAGTTATAACTTATTTGTTCCATCTGACAGTTTTTGTGTAACTGTGCAAACTGTTCGCTGCCTTTATTATGCAACAAGTACTTCTTGAATACTAATCGAAAAGTGTTTCATTTTATTTTTGTCATTTCATTTACATTTCTGCCCTAACAGAGTACAGCAACCTTTTATGGTCCCCCATATGTCCGTAAGTGTCATCAATACTATAAATGATGTTGCAAAGCACTGATATCAACTGTTTGGTAACCCTAATTCTGGTAGTTTGATTTTTTGTTTGGGATTTGTAGCAACTTCATGCTATGGATACGATCAGAGGCAATTTCCAGCAGGCAATCTTTTTGGAGCGGCTAATGACGCAATTTGGGACAACCAGGCTGCCTGTGGAAGGAAGTACAGAATAAGATGTTTGAGCGGAACGAGTAATGAAAGAGTTAATCCATGCAGAGAAAGATCACTTGTCATAAAGATTCTGGATTACTGCTCTTCCTCTGCCTGTGATAATGGCGATGCAACTTTCCATTTATCTGCCGATGCGTTTTCTCACATTGCTCATTCCTCTGCCAACAAAATTAACGTCGAATATGAGCAGTAACATTCCATCTACCTATCTATCATTTACATTAAAATGTATAATGTTGGACTCGGCAATTTTTGCAAGCTGATATTTTAATGTTTTTTTTCTTGCTTTTGTTTTCGTATGTACAGAGTGTGACGCATCAGACTTGGTCCAGAGGTTCCAAAGATTAGAAATATTACGATTACTACGTTTTTATAATGTCGTTCTACATTATTTTAAGGAAAAAATAAATTAAATATCCATTTCTGAGAGAAGTGGATGTGTTATTCTGTTTTCTTTGCCTTATTCACAGATAGGTTGGTTATTATTTTGTCACATAATCTTCAAATGGGAGTTGAAAAGGCATTAAGAATTATTATTTTATTTTTGGTGTTATAAGACAGTCTACATGTTGTCAATAGTGTTTGATAATTGGCATATGAGTTCAAGATCGGTTGCTTGAATCATTTCCTACTTTTGCATATTTGTTTATTGTTTACTTAGGCAGTAATCATTTTTTCCTTGTTCGCAAGATACAAAAAGGATGATTTGTGAAATGACTATATTTTTTGGTTGTCATGCATCAATACAAGATTTGCTATGATAAAGCTTTGCATCTTCGTTCCCACGAATCTGAAAAGGGTGGAGGTAGAGAGTAGTGAGAATAGGCAAGGCAATAAAAGAGTGAGAGAAAAGGGTGGAGGTAGAGAGTAGTGAGAATCAAACATGCAAAAGTAAAGTAGCGAGGACGCTAGTAAGGTCCTAGAGCAATTTGTAAAATACATTTATTTATTTATTTATTTATTAATTCTGACTTGCACATCTAGTTACCTCGAATATGGATTTTGGCAAAGGATATGGGTTGAACACTATGAGTTAGTTTGAAAGAAATCGTGGTTTCACCATTCCTTGACCCAGAATTTCCATAGGAAAAAAAGAATGTTCTCAATATTACATGGGCACATAGTTGTGCAATAATTCTATTTATGGCAATCAAAGCTTTTTATGCTTCATGAAGATGTTTTAGGGATCATTAATAACTAGAATGAAGCCTTTCATGACTTCTTTTTAGATGACTTTAATCATTTCATGGATAAGTTTAATTGCCTAAAATAAATTGCTAATATACTTAATTTGGGATTGATTCCTAGTATGGCTTTGGGATAATCTTTGGCTATAAAGGATGAGTGAGGTAATGTTAGTGATGTTTAAGTCTATGTAGGCCATTGGTAGCTTATGTTTGATCGTAATAATCATATTAACTTTTTTAATATATGTAAATTGAACTTAGTTACAATTTATAAAATAATGAATAGAAGATTTTTTGGTTATTCATGAAAATTAATATCTTTTATGAAGGATTCAATGTACCTTATGTAACTAGAATTTGCACTTGATGTCATTTTATGTGACTCCTACATGCCTAATTCAAGTTTATATAATAAAAAAAATATCAATTTGATCTTATATTAAAAATTTAATCAAAAGGTATTACAATATTGAAGTCATTTCTTAAGGAAGAGGGTTTTCTTTTGTAAAAAAAATATATTTTAAGGATTTTGTATTAGAATGATAGGGATAAGACATGTAAAGTTCCTATACATATCAATGGGAGTAAGGTTAGACTACAAATTTAGAACTCAACCAAAAAAATGCATTCATTTGAGTTCACACCAATAGACCAAACATGTCCCTATATTAAAGATGCAATAATCCAACACTGTCCCAATGTCTCTTTGTCTCTGAAATTCAATAAAATACTTGCATTTAGTAAAATTTAAATACCTAATTATTTTTATAATTTATGAATTAGCTACTAAAAATTGGTCATTAAAACCTAGTTAATTATTTAGGACTAGTATAACCATAAAAGGAATGAATTATTTCATTATTTAATTTTATATTTTAGTTCTATCCTTCAAGCTCTTCGTATATTAATTAATAAAATAGAATAAATTATTAGTTAATTTCTCCCTAGTAATGACCTCAACTACTTGAATGCAAATATGGTGTTGTCCCATCAAGCTCTTCGTATATTAATTAATAAAATAGAATAAATTATTAGTTAATTTCTCCCTAGTAATGACCCCAGCTACTTGAATGCAAATATGGCATTGTCCCATCATAAATCTCTTTGTCCCAAGTCAAAGAATGACACCATGCAACTTGTTTTACCCAATGTAGCCAGACACTTCTTTATCCCTCCTTGGGCATGCGTATCCCCATATCCAAAATAGTTACATATCAGATACACCAAATACATGTCAGATATTGTACCAAATGTAAACAAAAACCCTTGATTTTCCAACTATGCCAGATATTATGTGATTTGATTTTTGTAAATTTTGAGGTAAATCTTCCTAAATTAAAAAAATCTTCATTCATGTAATTTTTTATAAGAAAATTGGTATAAAGAAAACCTACACCAAATGAGAAATACAAATGAAATGTTTCTCTATTTCAGCATCCCTTTTTTTGGGTTATCTTCCAGTGCAACTCTACTACATTTGTATATTGTAAATTGTAAAATCAACTTATAATTTTTTATGTAGAAATTATGTGTCTATATTACTTTTGAATTAATGAAAATTTCCTCTAATAACTTAGAAAATTATGTTAAATATATGTGTATGTGTTTTTTATGAATGTCATATCCAACCATATCCATATTGGGGTTCTTAAAAAAAGACCCTATCTATATCTGATACTGTATTCATAGTTGTATTTGTATTTGTGTCAGTACAACTTTGGTTTTTCTAGACTTGGTACGTCTAGGCCATTCTTTTCAAAAAAATCGATTATTTCAAATTTTTTTAAATATATATCATGCTTTGCTGAAATTGTTGAGTCTCTTAGATTTTTATCAAGTTTTTGTGTCAAGTTCAATTTTGATAAGTAGGGTTCTACCACAAGATATGTCATAGATTTGGTATTTGGTTTTAGATTTGGGATTTGTGTTTCATTGATTTTTTTTCTTGTGTTCAATATAGTTGGATATATATGTATGTATATATGTATGTGTACACACACACACACATACACACACACATACATACAGACATACACACACACATACATACATACATACATACATACATACATACATACAGGCCTACATACATACATACATACATACATACATACATACATATGCATACAAATATATATATACACATACATATACATATACATGTATATGTATATGTATATGTACAGGGTATATGCACGAAGTTATGGTACCAAAAAGGTGCCACACTTCAAAAAAAATAAAAAATGGTCATAAGACGCACGCATTATAGGGCGTGCGCCTTATGACCTTTTCAAACTTTAAAAAAAGCTAAGTCCACATTTTGGATGCATTCTGCATTCTCAAACCCGCGTTTTGGCGATTTGGGGTGCCATTTTCTTGCACTCGCCCTTTGTAGAAGCTTGATATTGGGCACTAAGTTGTCCGTCTCTCATCAAAATGCCACCACGCCATCGAAGAGATCAAAGACGTATGTATTTTTGTTTTCTTATTGTCATTTTTTATTAATTTGAAGATTAAACTAGGTTTATTGATTTAAATTTATTTTCATTATCAAGAAATGAGATTAGACAAGGAAATGTTGAAAACACTCAATCACCTCCTCATGAAGACCATATTGAAGAAGAACCACATCAAGAACCTCCTACAATCCCTAGACATCCCATAGGTACACAAGAAAACCTATTAGGTCAAATAGAAAATAGCCAAAAAGAGCTTGAAGGTTTAATCACAAGGCTAAAAGATCCCACTGGAACAAACTCCCATAGGACAAACCTTGCCAGATCTTTGCAATCTATTGTATCTCACATACAATTTGTGAGTGAGCAAATAAATTTTTGGTCCAGTAAGAAGGAAGAACAAAAATAATTTTATGCTGACAAATTATCATATGTGGCAGTGAAGAAAAAGAAAATTAATAAATTTGACTTGTGTGCTCTTTTTACGAACCCTTGAACGAATCAACCTTTACACCTTGAATGTAGGAGATTCCCTATTCATTGGTGTCATCATGAAGGGATTAAGAATTTTTTTTGGGATAGGTGGTGGATGGTATTGGATCAGCCCCCATGCAATAATCATGAGGTACCCCAATACTTTTTGAGAAAACTATACTGTGAGTTTGTCCTTAATGAGATCCCAAACTATTTTGATTTTCTAGATTTCCAAGGTAGAGGTGGGGGTTCCTCACATGATAGAGAGGGTGCACAACGTGGCCCAAATCTCCCACCAAGACCCTTGGCTAGACCTATGGTGGAGCATGTTATTATTCCTTCCATTGTGAAGGAGAATATTGAGATCAAAACTCTAGACTCCATTAGCTCACTCACTCAGACCCTTATATAGTATGCTAGGCCTCTAGTAGAGGGTGATGCGAGTGATGATGGTGATTCTTCTAGGCATCGATTTCCAGCTCATTTTTGTCGATCTTGTGGTTCTCTTTGCACTTATGATCCTGATAGTTTTGAGAATGCACGTACATGAGTGGAGTTTGCTATAGAGAATATTGTCATGACAGAATCCTTGCTGAACGAAACATTTGGCATTGATACCTAGGTCAATTTCATTACAAGTTTATTTCATTATTTTTATTAAATCTTATATCAAAATTTGAGAATATATCTAAATTAGTAAATTATTATGATAAAAAATCAAAGTCAAAGTGTTCACAATACTAGCAACATTTCTGCAGCACCCTTTTTCACGACTTCGTCGACTCCACATGTATACAATGAGTGAAGAAATATAATTATTATATGTAGATAGTTGAACCTTATGTGAATGATTTTCTAATTACTAATTTTGGATGTCAAATAGTTTGATGCTAAAGCTTCAACATCAACACCTCGCAGTGTATTTCATCAACAATCTTTCACCAAGGTAAGCAATTTATCTTTAATGTTGTTATTAAATAATATAGATAGTTTTGGCGATTAATCAATATACTTTGTTTAATTTTCAGATGTTGACATCAAAGACTCCTCCTGTTGTCCGTGCATCAATGGAGCGCGGTGTTGTTGTAGGACAGAAGTATGAGACATATTTGTAAATTTAGTAAATTTAGCATTACATTTGTTATCTTAATAATATGTTATTGAAAATTTTAACTACACTTGTATTTAGTTTAATTTATATTGTGATGCTTACAAGAGGGGCTTGTCACTCCAAATCATGAACGTGCCCCTGTTGTGGATGAACATCATGATTATTTGTATGCGGTAAGTGACTATTCTATTATGTGTCATTCTAAAATTCAATTTTTGTATATGCTAACATCATTATTTTCATTGTATCAGGTGGAGTTACAAAAATGTCTGGAGAGGAGGTCGAGTGGGCGTACTTGAAAGACACCTACATCATATACATGTCCATCCCCTCAATAGGCAAAGATGTCTCGTGATCTGTTTCCTTCCCCTAGAGGGAAATGGATAGAATAGGGTCCTATGTTGTATGCCTACATGGGAATTTTGAAGATATGTTTTATATTATAAATATGTGACATTCTATGTCCATATGGCTTTTGGAAAGCTCCTATTTGACTTTATTGGATACCATGTTGTATGCCTATATGAGAATTTTGAACATATGTTTTGTATTACAAATATGTGATATTCTATGTCCATATGGCTTTTGGCAAGCTCCTATTTGACTTTATTTGATATCATGTTGTATGCCTTTATATCAATTTTGAACATATGTTTTGTTTTATGAATACATGACATTCTATGTCCATATGGCTTTTGGCAAGCCTATTTGTTTGTATTGGATATATTTGGTAGTTTTAACGATATACAATGTTGTATGAATTTGTATCTTTTTGGTTAATCCAAATCATTTATCATGGTTATCCATAATTGCAGTACAAAATGATTAAATGAATAATTGCACAAAGTTTATTGTTACTTAAGCTTTGAACCTAAATATGTGTTTGTAATCCAAGACACAAGCTTATGGAGACGAACACAAATTCAATAGTTATAGTCAAAATAAGACTATATAAAGGAAACATGGAAAGAACCAAAATTAGACAATGTAAGACACCATTTTACCAATACCCATTCTAAAAAAATTGCATACCCCATACACTTCTATTCATCTAATGCACGCACTTAAGTGATTTTGCTACTAGGGTGTGGCCTGCAACAATTGGATGAGTTGGAGAGAAAAATGAAGACATTCTTAGCATAAGCCTGACCACCCCAACGCATATGAGTTGATGGTTCAGTGCTGCGACAAGTGGATTGAAAGATGGGGCATTGTGCAACTTTTCATTGAACTCATCTAACGGTTTTTGTCGCAACCGAGAAAGTGTCACCACGAGCAATTGGATACAAGTCTACCTAAACTGAGAGAGGTTTGTTTAGTGTGCCATAACATGACCCCGTACGATCAGACAACTTGTTCTTATGATTAATGGGTGCTAAGAAACGCGATGCCGAATATTGAGAACTTTGAGCAACTTGAGCACTTAAGTGATTTCGCTGCTAGGGTGTGGCCCACATTGATCGGGTGAGTTCGATAGAGGAACGAAGGCATTCCTAGTGTAAAATCGGCCACTTAGATGCGTTCGAGCTGATGATTCAGTGCCATGACAAGTGGATTGAAAGATGGGGCATTGTGCAACTTTTCGTCGAACTCATGTGACACTTTTTGTCGCAACCAAGAAAGTGTCACCACGAGCAATTGGATCCGAGTCTACCTAAACCGTGAGAGGATTTTTTAGAGTGCCATAACATGACCCCATAAGATCAGATGAATCGTTATTATGTGTCACTAGCATCGAGAAAAATGATGCCAAATTTTGATAATTTTTCACACTTTGAGTGATTGACAACAAATGAGCAATTTTTACATCTTTTACCATATTAGCCTAAAACTTCATGAAATGATTCCATATGATCTCTAATGGTCCAAAATGACATTATTTACATAAAATCACACAAAACAAGATAAAACCATAAATTTTTATGTTACAATGCATCAAGATGTAAGAGATGGGTTGCCTTCAACTTGAATTGTGGTAGACATGCTCTCAACCTCGGGATTCAGTTGTCTCATTGCACGAAGGTTTTGCATCCATTGCCTTTGTGTGGCCAATTCTGTCTCTTTCTTAGATTGGATGGATATTTCATGTTCCTCTTCAATTGGCACCTCTTCTTCTATGGTATTCAATTTCCTTTCTTCACGAAGTTGCTTCATTCCTTCTCTTTTTTTTTGCATTCTTAGCTTCATGCTCTTCTAGTGTTACATTTTTTGGTCATTTCCTTGGCATGATGATGATTTCTACATGTACATGCACATAAAAGAGAATAAATTTAATTCATAAAGAGATTTCAAGAGGCGTAAGGGGCAATCCTAATGCATCTATGACCGTTCTAATTATGTTAGGACAGTCCTAATGCATCTATGACTGTCCTAATTATGCATATGTTAAAATGGATATATGAAATTAAAATTATTTCTTGTAATCCTTTTTTAAATTATTTCATAAGATCTTAAAAATGATGTATGAAATTGCAAATTTTGTTTTAAACCACTAAACAAATAATCCTTAACTTCTCCCTAACTATAGTTGTGTTGAGGATATGTATTCCTATACCAATCTATTTTATCATTTGTTAAAGAGGACACAAAGTCCAGTTACCTCTTCGTATCTTCTTGTACACATTTTTTGTCCCATAGGTATTCCAATAGGAACACAGTGGTTGTGGCTTCGATGTTGTCCTAGTTAAAGACTGGTATATTGATTGTGGCTTCCATTTTATGTGATTTCTCCGATTTAGGTATCCATATTTGGGGATTTCCATTTTTCTTCTTCTAAATATTTGAAATATCTAAGGTTTCTCTTCTCTACCCTTATCTCTCTTCAATTTAATATCAAACAAATTGCTTCCCAATATCTCTTCCCAAGAAACTTATTCCTCTACTTTTTCTTCTTTCTTTGATTTTTCTCTCCACTACAACATCTCTTTCACCAAAGTTCTGCTACTCTTATACGGTTGCGGGGATGGATCTTGGTCATGGGGTTGTAATTGGACTCAAACAACATTTCCTATTTTTATTTTTATGTGACAATTGATTGTTCAGTGACCTCAAATATTTTCCCAAATCAATTTAACTTCATCTTCTTTATTTTTCTCCTATTTTTTTAATTTCCTTATACTCTTATAGATGAATTCCTCTAAACATGCTTTGTTTAAGAGCCAAATCTCCAGAGTTTGCATTGTTAGATAGAGATATACCTATAGGAATGATCATTATGAGACCATTTGATACTAAATTTCCTCTGCTACATGGATCTATTGATCTTGTGGAGCTTGATGGATACTATTCTATTATGGGTCTTGCATGTTATAGTCCTCTCTTTTCTCTCTATCTATTGGGAATATGTGGATAACATGGCATATGTGGTGATATAGGTTTAATAATATTGTTTATATTTTGATACATCTTAGGACCAACATGGAGATATGTGAGAACATTCTATAGGAATTCATTTTTTCTCATCTATTGCACTATTTAGGTGAGAATTAAGTAGAATTATAACATAGGGTTTCTTTCTTTTGAATTGATGATGACTTGTTAGATAGAGATGGACCTATCTCAATGATAATTATGAAACCATTATATCCTACATTTTCTTTATTAGATGGATCCATTGATTTTGTGGAGATTGATGGACACTATTCTACTATAGGGATTGCATGCCATAGTCCTCTCTTTTCTATCTATCTATTGGGAGTATGTGGATAATAGGGCATATATAGTGATAAAAGGGGAATCATCCTTTTTTTAAAAGAGATAATTTTATTTGGAAAAGACTTTTTATGTACATGGGTACAAAATCATGGTTCATTTTTTGACATCCCTACTGTCACACACCTAAATTACACTTAAGGGGAACTATTATTATATTTTTTTATTTTTCCTTCATTTAAGTTTATAAATTTTTTCTACATGTTTGTTTAGCTAACTTAAGTTTTTAGGAGAAGGTCATTATGAAGGTTGATGTCATCTTCTAGGAAAGTAAATGCCACCTATTTTTGGTAGTTAGAATTAATTCTCCTATTAATTATATTTTTATTCTCTCTTATCTATTTCTACTAACTCACCTTACATGATTTATCATATATTCCCAAGATTTTATCTATTCATATTATTTATTTGATCCATATTAATCTTATGAATGTTTGAATTTTAAATCTCTCTTCTTTTCATTATTTTTATGTTAGAAAATTTGTTGAGAAAGATTGATGTGATTTATCCTTGCACTACTAGTTGTAGGCACTTTCTCATATTTTATACAATCTAATAGATTGTATATATTGTGAGTGCACAACTACTCTTTAATCCTATTTGAAAAACTTTAAATGCTACAAATTTAATACAATATAACAAACTTACTTTCTTTCTATATACCAAATTGAAAAATGATAATAATAATAATAATAAATAACAAAGAATAACCCAAAAAGATAATAAAGATAAAAAGTTAACTATAAAAAAAATTGAAAATCAAATTTATAACAAACAAACTAAATCTTGTAAGGCAAACTAATTGGGGCAACGAAGATTGGATGTGTAATAGCAGTCTCAAATAGGTCAGTGCAGACAGATATTTTGTCAAGGACAACATCTGCCTCCTCTGCATCTCTCTAGTTGTCAGGCTTGCATTCACCAACCATCAGTTCCAAGGATTCACACTGAAAGGAAGAGCAGAGTAGCAGTTCAAGTCAATCTTAGAATAACAGTCAATCATGGTCAGGTGAACCTGGAAAAGTTATAGGTTCATCTTGGAAAGAGGATGCCAGGAGTTCTACTAGAGGTTCGTTGAGTGCTAAGGGATCAAGTACAGGTTCACGCCATCGAAAATCAAATAATTGCATGGTGGGTTTTGGTAAGGGAGGATCTCATAAAGGAGCCGGCTGGGGGAAGGTAAATGCATTGGGAAAAAATACATGTGAAAATACATTGCAATCTGGTCATGCAACTGATAAGGAAACAAAAAATTTCTGCGGGGATGATGCAAGTAGTCACACATTGATAGTTAAACCTCCCAATCCTCGACGGAACCCTGCTCCAAGTGTCAATGGTGGGACAACTAAGGACATGGTCTTTTTCAGAAAGTAGAGGGTCTTCTCCTATCACTTATGCCAAACATGAGACAAATAGCGTGAAAACAAAAGTGAAGGTTGAGGTTTGTCATGTTGTTACGACCCTAGAGATTAATACTGAGTTCTGGCAGAGCAATTAAGTTAAAGATGGCTTCACAGAGGGTGAGGATGGAAACAAATTATCCACTGGTATTCCAAGTGAAGATTGCAATATAATAGGTGAAGTTATTGATAAAATACTAGAGCACCTAAAACAACTCTATTATCAATATCATCTAAAGAGATCATTTCAACAAAGGGTGTAGTTGATGCAGAAATAAGAAGGGCATGTGAAAAAATTCAAACAGTAGTATCAGGGAGGAGTCGTACACATGTTTATAAAGATACTTGCAGAGATGATGGGGATATGAAGCTTTTGGCAAATGTGGCAGCCTGTGAGCCGTCTAAGGATGAGTAAGGTTTCCATGGAAACTCTACAAGACAAGAGTTTAAAATAGTAGGTGGTAGTTTGGTCGAGTCTACAATAAAGTGCTCTATAGATGGTCTGAATTCTCAAGTTGTTGATGATGAAGATGACAAAAGTACCATAGATACAAAGTGGTCATCTGCAAGCCCTCTACTCGTGACACATGGCATCTACACGATTGGACCCTCAGCTAGGTAATGTTGGACATTCGTCGCTGGTGTTCAAGGTGGTTGATAGAATGGGTGGTCTCACCTTATCTTGGGATGTATTTTGAGATGGTTGGTTTTGGAGTAGTAGTCGAAATCATCTGACCTTCCTATGTAATCCTTCATTTCAGTAATATAAGTACGAGTCTTTAACTTTTTGCCAAAAAACAAACAAACAAACAAACAAACTGAATATAATTTCAACAATATAAATCAAGAAGTGCCACATAATGGCTAGTACTTGTCATCTTTGTAGTATTGCAATAATAAACAAATTGTCTAGTTAATAGATGAGTTACAAAATATCAATTTAGACATACATTTCAACAATAAATTGAAATTAAAAGTATATTATCTCTAACTATTGTTGAAAAATTTATTGTTGAAACGTATGTCCAAATTGATATTTTATAACTCAACTATTAACTAGACATTTTTTTCATTATTGCAATACTATAAAGACGACAAGTACTAATCACTACATGGAACTTATTAAAACTTAAATGACATAATCTTTCTATAAATCTTAATACAATTATAAATTATATTAAATTATATCATTCTAATCCATTTAATTTTTAATTATTTTAATTAATTATATTTTACTTGTTATTTCTATAATTCTATATATTTCTTAACTTTTAATATATTTTAAAAATATTAAGTAGTCTACTTATATACTATAATTTTCTATTCTCTAAAATCTCATTATCAAATTTAAAACAAAACTTAAAATTCCTAAACTCTCTCATATTATATAGACATGAATCATCTCTAATATATTAAAAAAAAATTATTATATTTTTACATAAAGGCATGGTCTATTTATAATTTTATATATTTTTTCAAAATCTAGTATTTTCTTCCTTATATCTAATCATCTTTGTAATGATGTTTTCTTATAAACTTCTTCCAACCATTCATTCTATTTTTAACACAATTTCGCTTTTTTTAGATATAAGGAAATAATATTTTTTACTTTTCTATTTCCAATATGTTTGTCTATAAAAATTTAAGTACTATCATCTTCACCTTTGGCATTAAAAAGTAAATGAACTTAAAAAAATTATGCATAAAACCTTATTCTTAATATAATCATAACTTTAAGTGTAACTTTAATTGAACCCTTATAAAATTGTATCCTAAATTTAACCCTAACATGAGTTGAACTTAATTATACACCAAATCTAACTATAACCTGTACCCTAATGTTGACCAAAATCTTAATCTTAAAATCATAAGCCTAACCTAACAATTTAACTCTTGATAGGAAAGACAAAGTACATATTGACATATATATTACATTAATAAATTGAACTCTTTTATAATAAAATTATTATCTTTGACTTTTTTAACTGAACATAGTAATCTAGGGTGAACAAAGTAATTTATGATGAATAGAGTTACCAATAGACACCTAGTTATATGGCATTGCACATCATTAAGTGAATGATTGATTAATAATAAATGAAGATTTTATTTAAATATATTTTTAATAAATTTATTTATATAAAATATATTATAAAGATATATCTTTAATTAAAGTAAGACTTGTATAGTATAGTATGTAAGCATTAGATGCGAAATTGAAAAAAAAAATTGTATAGGGAAGAGAGAAAAACTATTTTCTATAATAGTGAGACAAAATATGATTTTTTGCTTTTTCATTTTTAATATTTTTTTTGACTTACATACCATTATTTATTTAGAATTAAAGTTTATAAATGTAATTGAATCAAACAATAACATAAAAGGATTAATTTAATATTAATTCATTAATGGATTGAAGTTTGTGAAAATTTATTTGTTAAAAATATTAAATAGAAAAGAAATAGTTAAAGTTAAGATATTATATTATATTATTATATGCATCTTTTCTAGTATTATATTATTATTATAAAATATTCAATTAAATTATTTTCATTATATTTAAGAGAATTATATTACTAAATTTTACCCTAATCTAACTTTTATATTTTTAATGTCTTATATATTATATATTAATTTTTAAAAAGTTAAAAAAAATTCTTGAAATTTAATATATTTTTAAAAAGTTTTAGAATTTGTCAAATATTTGTTTATGGATGTGTAAAATAAATTTCATAAGAAAATTTAAACATGTTAAATATTATTTTAACGTACCTAAAAAATTGTCTAAACAAATTCATGTAAATTTTCCAAGTCAACTAGATTGGAGAAAAATAATTATATTTTAGAAATTTAAAAATCATGCATCTTAACTTTATAAAAATTAAAAAACATAGAATAAAACATAGTTCTAATTAATGAAGAAACAATTGAATAATAATGAGTTAAAAAAAAATAATATAATCAATATAATACCAGACTAACAGCAAATACTAATTAAGTAATAATAACTTGAAAAATACTTTAATCCCACTACCCATTCAAAGGTTAATATGCTCACAAATCTAATTAATAAACACAATTTTTTTTCTACACGCAAGTGCACACAATTTTTATACTAATGTAATGAATACTAATAAAACTGATAGGGACAACTAATTCTAGAAAGGAGGAGAATCAAGAAACTCATAAGCATGCGTTTAAACAAAAGAAATTGGCAAGGGAAGTCGACAATGAAATGAGCGACGACATAGTTAGATTTGGCATGCTCACGTTATTTATAATTGACATCATCACAATTGTAAGTCTCCAAATTTCTTTTCGTGCCGATTACTTTACGTGGATTTCTGGAATATGTCATTGCTTACAACTAGTTTGAACAAAACTTTTTTTTATCTTTACTTTAAAATAAATGTAACCGGTGTGTTAAAGATATTTTTTTTGAAATGGTTGGCTTTAACTTTTTTTTTTAAGGGAATTTAAAGTTAGATCGAATATATAAAGAATAGCAGTTTAAAAAGCGAAAAAAAGTTTCAAATAAAAAGAAATAAAGAATAGCAGTTCAAATAGGAGTTCAAAAAGGAGTTGCGAATAAGGAAAAATTTATGAAAGTATCTTTATCTTATTTGTGTTATTTGTGAATAATCTGATAACATAATTTGTTTGCCTTACTTGTGAAGGATCCAGTCACAAATCATAATTTGTGTGCAAGATATATACTTCACTTTTTTAAGTTTTTATATATATATATGACTTGGTGATTCAAATTATTTTTATTATATTATATATATTTTGTATTCTCTTCTATTTTTTATTATTTCAATAAATTTGATGATTCACCTTCATTTTTGTGCTGCAGATGTGAGCACTGCAACCTTTTACGGTCTTCCACATGTCCTTAAATATGACTAAGAAATTTAGAATCTTTCAACTTCACCATAAATCAAGAACCCATTAACCAATAAGACTCCATTTAACCTACTATCATTTACGATTATGACCAATGAAAATTTTATTTGAAAATGTAAGTGTTGGACTGGGCATTTTGCCGACGAAGGGGTTTCTGAAATTTTGAATTTGTTAATGTATGGCTGATATTTTTAATGTATTGTTTTTGTATGTGCAGAGTCTGATGCAGCAGAATTGCTCGCCAAGTTAAAGTTAAAGTTATGCGCAGCAAAAGCAAAGATCGATGTAGATCTACATTATGTAATTAATGTTCCGAAGGGAAAATAAATAAAGTATTCATGTTACTTTGTTTCTTACTGCCTCTTTAAGGCATAAGTTTATTATTATTTTGTCGTGTGATCTTTAAATGGAAGTTTGGGGTTATATTAGCAATAAAATATATAAAGATCATAGAATTCATTAAATATTTGTGTTTTCGATAAGGGGTTAAAAATTATTTAAATGGAAGTTTGGGGTTATATTAGCAATAAAAAATAGAAAGATCATAGAATTCATTAAATATTTTTGTTTTCCATAAGGGGTTAAGAATTATTATTAGTTGATTGTGTTTTAAGATAGCTTACACATTTCGTGTGATTTTAAGATGGGTTGCTTGTATCATTTTGCATCTTTGCACATTTGTTCATTTGCCTAAGGATTACGAGATGGTAAAGCGTAAGGCCATTGCATGTTGCATCTTACTAGACATATTGGACAATTGTTCTTCCCACTATGCAAGATGGTGGGAAGATTATTAAAGGGATGGGCCAATCACTCTAAAATGATTGTATTTTTTTGGGTCATTTATCAATATAGGAATTTCTATGACAAAGCTTGCATTTTCATTCTCAGAACCAATTTAGATATGGTGGAGAAAATAGGAAGGGTGGGAAAAAAGCAAGAAATTAGTCATGGTACATATTTAGAAAGAAAACACGCAAAAGTAAGGAGGAGATTGGTAAAGTGGTAGAGAACTTTATGGAAAAGAAATGAATAATTCTAGTTGCTTTGAATGTGGAGTTTTGTAAAGAAGTGTTGGAATGTCATGTGTTGGTTTCATAAAAAACAATGAGTTCACTACTTCTCTATGTAGGATAAACTATAGGGAAAATGAATGTTCTCAATATTATAAAGGTACTTAGTTGTGCAACGATGATATTTATGACAACTTGCGATTTTATGAAGATGTTTTAGGGACTAATAATTAGAATGAAGCTTTTCATGACCACTATTTAGATCACTCTTGTCATTTCATAAATGGGTTGGAAAAATGTGCTATAGCTGAAAATAAAGAATATGTGTACTCAATTTATAATTGACTACTACTATGGTTTAGGGAAATCTTTGTCTATAGAGAAATAAAATAGTGTAATGATGTTAGTGATGTTTAAGCTTGTTTAGGTCATTCGAGGTTTATGTAATTTGATTCTAGTGATAATAACTTTCTCTATTGGAAAATTTTCTAGACATGATGGTTCTATGAAAAGTAGATTCAATTTATAAAATGATAAATATAATTTTTTTACACATGATAAAAATAAATATGATAAATTCAATTTTCTTCGCCTTATTTACACATAAGTTGGTTATTATTTGTTGCATAATATTTATATAGGAGTTTTGTGCTATATTAGCAATATTAAATAGAAATATTAAATGAAACATAATTAAATATTTGTGTGTTTGATAAGAGGCAAGCTTACTATTTCTTGGTGTCTTAGAATAGTTATAAAATGTTAAACAATGTTTGATAGTTGGCATGCGATTATAAAATGTTTGTCTTGAATAATTTCATACCTCTATACACTTATTTATTTGATTAAAAATTATGAAATGACAATGTGTAAGGTCATTACATGTTCCATCTTAATAGGCATACTTATGTCATAACCAAACTTTTATGAATTTAATTATTAAATAATTAGACATGGATAAAATAGTTGGAATAAAAATTTCATGTGTTGAATTTTGATTATGTAGGGGAGGAGATTTTCCCCCTCCAAGATGATAAATCTTAGAAGGCAAATCTATCTGACACTACCTCTTCGAATAGGCACTAAGATGAGCCAGGGGATAACAAGTAACTACACTAACTAAAAACGTAGAATTACAACATAGAAATGATAAATATATAAAAAATAAATTCATAGAACAATGCAATATCAAAAGCAGGTTATACCTTCTAGATGGGGAGCTCTCAAGTTTAGTATGCAAGCGCGGGACACAAACAACAGCGTGGCACACCGTAGTCCGTAGGATCCGCAAACAAAGATAGTCCCAGAAATAGACTTGCGCGTAGTCCTTTACATGCAGAACATGTACATCACCTACACACACTGAGATGGGGAAAATTGTCGAGGTTGTATAGGGGCCTGCCTCTGTTAGACCACTGTTTAGGTGTTTCCACCACCATGGACAGCGAGATAGATAGATTGAAAAAATAAATTGGAACTTGGTAAATTGGAAAATAAATGCAAAAGGAAACTAAACTTCGTTTAAAAGAAGCTAACTCCTATTGCATGCAATAAATATTGGAAGATATTAGAATATTGGAAATAAATATTTAACAATGCAAAGGACGCATTGCATGTGAATGACACGTGTTGTTTGTACGATGAGTTGTTGGTGACGTGGCAGACTATGTGGTGCTATGGCCACTGACATGTCTGTTGATTTGGCAGAACATGTGTCATACAACAGGGTAATGTGCCTCGCTGACTGTGCAAGTATGACGCTGACTGGGCACTGACGTGGCGAATGGGATGGTGCCACGTGTCGGTTGTTGATTGAGCAGAGGGCAGGTGGGTGAGGTCACGTGGATGAGTGGAGAGATGCCATGTGGCATGACCTTGTGTTGCGTTGGTGTCCATATCACTTGTCGTGTTGTTGATGTGACCACTTAGAGAGAATGCACGGGCAACCAGCAGGTAGATCGCGGGTGTCGGTAAACTACTGCTGACGGGAGGACATTGAGGACGTTGGGGGTCGAGCATCGTCGGAGCAGCATCGTCGGGAGGGTGGTCAACGTAGACAGGAGTTGAGAGGAAGATGACAGGGGGAGTCGCCGGAAGAGTGGAAACCGGGTACCGGAGCAGGAAGCAGTGCCGAAAGATGAAGACCGACGAGAAGGAACACTGGTGGGGCTGGGACAGTAGCGTGCCCAAGAAAATATATGGGCACTCGAAAAACATGCAAATGGTACAACAGGGTTTGGGGGGTTTAAGTACCCCCCCGTAAAAAAATATATTGTTTTTCCTTTTTTTTTCAAATCAAAGTTTTTTAAATAAGCCCCCCCCCCCAAAAAAAAACTGCGATTTATGATGAAATATTAAATAAAAATTTAAATTTTTTTTGCAAAATCGTTCCGTACTGCCCAAATTCAACAAAATTTTTCCTCCAAGCCTGAAATTGACTTTTCACCAAATATAAGTGAATTTATAGTCAAAATTCATGGAAATGACCACCTAGACATGATGGCAAGGTCGGATCTAGTCTAGGATGCCTCCAAAAAATGCTACTCCTCAGATCTGCCTCTTGATGTCCTTCAAAATCTCTTCAAAGACAAATCAATGAAGCTCTAATGGCTCTGATACCATGTGAGATTTAATATAGGATAAGAATAGAGAGATATACAATGAATAGCTGAAGAGCTCAATGAAAAGTACAAAATAGAGAGATAAAATATAGGATAAGAATAAATGGTATTCTCATCAATAGATAAATAATCAATTGTTGTTCAATAGTTATATACAATGAATATGAGCTTGCATATATAGGCAAGACAATATGGATATGTGAGCACACAAACATGACATGTGACTCAATAAGAAACAAGGGTAGGTTGGAAATAGGTGTGGTAGGTAGGAGAAACAATAAAATATTCCACATGAGGTAGATCACCCACCGAAGGTGGAATTATCACTCCACAATAAATGGATATGATAGAGTAGTAACAAGATCACACCATAAAAGGTGGAAATTCTCCTACACACACTATCTCAATGTGGCATAAACACCCAAGTGTCTCATACCCAAACTACTATGAAATGCATTATCGTAAGTAAACTTAAGTAAGGTGTAATAATATCCAACATGAATAATTAATTACACCAACAAAAAGAGCTTTGTTATCCTTCTTTCTATCTTCTTTCAGCTGATTTTTTCTGTTGTGGTGTCCATGTATTGAATGTATTCTAATCAATAGGTTCTATGTATCCACCTTCCACAAATTCCCAGAGATCTTGGGATAAAAGTAGGGTATTCATCTTGATACTCCAATAATCATAGTTTTCTCCAGTAAACAATTCAAGCTGAAATGCTAACCTGCAACCTGCACAATCAAAATTCTTGCAACCTACTCTGATACCAAATGAAAGACTTATGATAAAATTGATAGATACTCAAAAGACAGATAAAAAAATATTCAGCTGAAAGACTGCAAAAAAATAAATTACATATGAAAAACTTGAATGCCTATGCCAACTGATATTGAAAAGCTTCCTAGCAATTATAATTACATGACAATGTCTTATAGATGACTGATCTCCAACACTGATAAGAGAAAAAACAATAAAACAAAGCTAAAATCTGAAAAAAATATTTAAAAACTGTTCTAAAAGCTAAAACTCTATCTTAACAATCTTGGCAGTTTTACGAACTGCTGAATCACTAAAGCAAACAATCGAAATAAAACTGTTTTATTTAGGAAAAAAAAAAAAACTAAAACCAGCATAGCATATCCTTCCAGAAGATCATTAATTCTTATCTTCAGATAAATGTACACATGATTGGCTACAACTCATTTTTGGCCACCGATCATCTATGAATCATTTTTAGCTCTTCGTGGCCTGCCTTACAACTTGTCCCTTAAGTGTGGTCGAGGAAGACATCTAACCTCGCTTGGATGTTAGTTTCATTATATTACCTAAATTCCCACAAGTTTTCAATGTTTGAAATGTAGATTCCATCATCGCTAGAGCTAACAGTTAATCATAATTGAAAGTGGAACGAGAAAAAACCAGGTCGCGATCTTGGTAAGAGTATACTTTTTTCTCATAATATCAATAAAATGTTCTTGGTAAGATCATACTTTTTTCTTTTAAAAGTTGTGCGCTACTCCTTAGATCATAGGGCTGCCTAGCGGCCGCCCCACGATCTTTGAGACTTGCAAGGAACTTAATCCCGGAACACAAGACATTTTTTTAAGTTAAAGGTTGCCGTTTGGTACTCTTTGACAATGACGGTCGCTTTGCTTTGGCAATATTGTCTCTCTCTCCTCTCCTTTGTGCGTTTGTGCTAAGCCACCAAACATGACCTCATGACACACATGCTGCCATTTCATCTCAGCACATTATAAGCATGTTTTCAAGGAGTTTTTTTTTCCCTCGACTGGATAATGTTTCCAAAGATGACATTTTTATGTTGTCAATATTTCTGTAATGAGATATTTTCTAAAGAATATTTTTATTATCCTTTTATAAAGAATTAGTATGAGAATATATTTTTTACAGACCAACTCAATAATTATTAAGATTATAGTGAAATCTAGAAAGGAACAATATCTAGGTTGATAATAAATATGCGTGTGGGTCGCCTCCCAATGGGAAGGTAAGTCAACGAATCAGAGAAGCAAATTTACCAACGATCGAAACATATCAATAACAGATGTAATTCGGCATTACAAAAGATTCGGCATGTTACGTAATTAACAATAGAATGAACAAATGCCAACGATGTAATCACAATTATTTTAAGTGTATAGATTACTTTTCCTTGCCTTCTACACTATGCCTTCCCGTGCAGGCAGTTTCAACAAACGATTTTAATTTGTATTTATGTATGCAAAAGTCAAAAGTTTGGTTTCTATCGATCAGAAAGGTTGCCCTCAAAAGATACCCTAACTTCTGGGAATGGGATTCCAAGCATCAAATACCATTTTGCTTCCTAATGACGCAATAATATGCGTTGTGGGCAAGATATATTCTGTTCACTCTTCTTTGTTTATATATATCAGTCTATAATATAACTCAACATGTGACCCAGTATTTCAACGCAACCATGAAGACACATGCAATCATATTTGTTACAATTTCAATAAGTTTGGTGTTACTGCTTCATTTTTGTGTCGCAGATGTGGGCACAGCAACCTTTTATGGTGCTCCTTATGTCCGTAAGTGTCATTAACTTTAATAAAGCATTTCATCAATACCTTTTATTTCTCTTTTGATTGTAATATAAGGGCCTCTGTTTTGATATTGTTTATGATTATAATAAGTTGGTAAGTGGTATGATCTGTTTTTTTCATGCAAGACCACCTTGCGAGGAGGCAGATGGAAAAGGACATTTTAACACGAACTGTAATAAAATTAATGCTTCTACATTGAATTTTATTGGGTTTTGCAGCAACATCGTGCTATGGATACAATCAGAGGCAATTTCCAGCAGGCAATCTTTTTGGAGCGGCTAATGATGCAATTTGGGACAACCAGGCAGCCTGCGGAAGGAAGTACAGAATCAGATGCTTGAGTGGAACAAGTAATGAAAGAGTTAATCCATGCAGAAAAAGATCACTTGTGGTAAAGATTCTGGATTACTGCTCTTCCTCTGGCTGCGATAATGGCGATGCAACTTTTCATTTATCTGCCGATGCGTTTTCTCACATTGCTCTTTCCTCTGCTAAAAAAATTAACGTCGAATATGAGCAGTAAGACTCCATCTACAAACCTGTCATTTACAATTATTACAAATGAAATTTTACGCTAAAATCTGTATATTGGGTGACTTGGGATTTTGTAGGCGAAGGGGATTCTGAAATTTTGAATCTGTTCATGTATGGCTGATGTTTTGTTGTTTTGTGTTTGCATGCACAGAGTGTGATAAAGCAGAATTCCTCACGAAGTTCCAGTTGTGGGTACCTTTAGCTACCTGTGATTGTAGCTTAACATTACCATTCCTATGTTTGCATGATAGAGTTCTACACTATGTAATAAGCATGGTTTGCAGTGTCCACAAGAGGGTCTTGCCCAATACTATTTTAATTTTATATCTTGGTCATTTGATTTTTCCTATATATTACCAGGGTATGGAGTTTCCACAAGAGGGTCTCACATATTATCATATTTGTTTTATCTTAAAATTGCAAGAGCGAGTTGAAGGAACTTGTTGGAATCAAACTAGTGGTATGTTGGAAGTGGATTGACTCTGAGAGGGGGGTGAATCAGAGTCAATAATCAATTTAACTCTCTTTAATTTTTTCTTACTTTGGAAAACTCTTTTAACACACATATGACACCCTAACTTGTATCGAAGCATGCATTTCTGATTAAACAATATATATAATTGAGTAATCTTGATATGCTTCTTATTGAACTTGTCAAAGCATCAAATTATGACTGGTAGAATTAATTAAAAAACAAAGTGACCAGCATAAAGAATTAAAATTTTGTAGAACAACAATGAAGCATAAATAAATGTATCAGAGCATTCATCTAATGGAACACATAAAGTGGATTAGCACACAACACAGATTTTCATGAGTGGAAAACCCTCTTGGGGTAGAAAAACCACTCGATAAAAGAATATTTTATTATCTCAAGAAGCACCCACTCCTTACACTGTATTTAGAAGTCTCAAACTTCAAGGAGCACCGACCCCTATGTCACAAATGATATCAAGAAAATATCTCCAACTATGAGCACTGATAAATTCAGAAGTGCATCATATTATGCAACTCTCAACTTGTCAATCACTGAACAAGATTAATACAAAAGATGGTCTATCACCGCCATATCTATTTTTTTTCGTTACACCCTGTTATATTCAAGAGATCTATCCTTCATCAAGCAAAACCAACTTATCAGGTTCCCAAACTATAATACGGGTTTTATAGAACTGAATCGCAACCGGAATAAAACTGGTTTGATAGAACTGAATCACAACCGGAATAAAACTGTTTTGTGTGTTCATCCTTGAGTAGGGTTACCAAACCCTAACTTAGGTTGGAGTTAATAAAAATTTATCACCAAAATAAATGTACTCCATAGGATCTCTTTAGAAATACTTCTTTCCTTTTCCCAATTTTTGTTTCAAAAAAAATTTACTTGTGATTATTTCTTTGGAAGAATATAGTAGCAAGAAAGATATTTTTAATCTTTGCATTTTTGATAACTGGAAAAATACTCGGGACCATCTTTTTCATTTTTTTTTAAAAAATAGAAGAGTAAACACTTTTATCTTTCTATTTTTTTCTTTCACTTCCATTTTACTTTTTACCCTTCATGGTTTGACAAGAGAAAACACTTTTATCTTTCTTTCTTTTTTTCTTTCACTTCCTTTTTTTTTACTTTTGACCCTTCACGGTTTCACAAAACATACTCCAAAAATAACAATTTGACAATTTGATGCTAAAACAATTGCGAGAAATCCCCACAAAATTAGCCATAAAATATTACCATCTGAAGCATTCATACCTGTAGATTATTAAATCAAAAAGTACCACAATGCGAATTTGAAGAACCACTGGTCACTGAACCTACCTTCTTCTCTTCCACAAAAAGTTTCACTATCAATGAACACCAAAAATTAATCTGCTTACACCTGTCCACTATTCATAGAGATAAAGCTATATAGTCACCAAAACCTTTTTGTCATCAAGGACAATGCAGCATAACAAAGGTAACAAACTCCCCCTTTGTCCTTGATGGCAAAAACCTGAACCATCATAAAACTGAACCATCATTAACTGCTAGAAACAACATCATGATACCATAAATACCACCTGAGTAAACTGCAAATTAATTTGTGAAACCTTAGAACAACCTGTAATTCCAACTATCTGTGAAACTTTAGAATAACCTGTAAGAACAACTGTCTTCTCCCCCTTTTTGTCTCAAGGACAAAGGGAAAACTTGGGGAGAGTGATACTCCCCCTCATAGAATGCAAGATATTAAGCAAGAATAGATTGAGAGATAACTCCCAACCTGTCTCTGAAATGTTCAAATACTTCTTTAGATAGAGCCTTGGTGAAAATGTCAGCCACTTGTGCCTGGGAAGGCACATATAAAAGTTGAAATTCATTAGCTAACACCTGTTCACGTAGAAAATGTAACTTTATTGCAACATGTTTAGTGCGTGAGTGCATAATAGGATTTTTAGAAAGATTTATGGCACTAGTGTTATCACAAAAAATAGAGATTGGCTTGTTTACTGTAATACCCATATCAGCAAGTTGATAAGACATCCAGATTAATTGGGTACAACAAGCTGTTGCGGCAATATACTCAGATTCTGCAGTTGATAAAGTGACACATTCTTGCTTTTTGCTATGCCAGGCAACAAGACGATCTCCTAGGAAGAAAGCTGCACCACTGGTGCTTTTTCTATCATCTACACAGCCAGCCCAGTCAGCATCCGTAAAACCAACAAGAGTAAAATCATTATTTCGTGGATACCATAAACCATAGTCTAAAGTACCTTGAATGTACTTTAAAATTCTTTTCACAGCTATCAAATGAGATTGTTTAGGGGCAGATTGAAATCGTGAAACCAAACAGACTGCATGCATTAAATCAGGCCTAGATGCAGTTAAATAAAGTAAGCTGCCTATCATTGATCTGTACTCAGATTGATTGACTTCAGGTGAGTCATCTGCCTTGGTTAATTTACAGCTAGTCTCCATTGGAGTACTAACAGGTTTGCAATCTATCATATTAAACTTCTTTAGCATTTCTTTTGCATATTTGGTTTGTGATAAAAAAATGCCTTGTTCAAGCTGCATTACTTGAAGACCAAGAAAGAAGGTTAATTCACCCAACATGGACATTTCAAATTTAGATTCCATGAGTTTTGAAAATTTTTTGGATAAAGAATCATTATTGCAGCCAAAAATGATATCATCCACATAGACCTCAACAAGTAAAATATCATTACCTTCAACTTTGACATATAAGTTACTGTCAACTCCACCTCTCGTAAATCCATTTGCTGTAAGGTGAGCATCTAACCTGGAGTACCAAGCTCTTGGAGCTTGTTTAAGACCATATAGAGCCTTTTTCAACCTGTATACATAATTAGGTTTATCTGCAGAGACAAACCCTTCTGGCTGTTCCATATATACCTCTTCATCAAGATAACCATTTAGGAATGCTGTTTTAACATCCATTTGATAAATTTTAAAATTTTTGTAACAGGAGTATGCCAGAAATATTCGTATTGACTCTAGCCTAGCAACAGGTGCAAATGTTTCACCAAAATCTACACCTTCTTGCTGTGCATAGCCTTTACACACAAAGCGTGCTTTATTCCTAACAACTTTACCAGATTCATCAAGTTTATTTCTGAAAATCCATTTACCCCCTATAACATTTTTATCATCCGGTCTAGGCACTAGTTCCCAAGTTTTATTCTTTTCTATTTGATTGATTTCATCTTGCATTGCATTCAGCCAACAATCATTAATAAGAGCTTCAGAAACAGACTTAGGTTCAAAATCAGTTACCAGACAGTAATGCTCAGCCATTTGAGCTTGTTCACCAATTCTTGCTCTTCTCCTAGTCAAGATTCCTGCATCTATTTCACCAATAATTTGACTTTGAGGATGTCTTTTAGTAATGATTCTAGAGGGTGTATGTAAAAGATTTTCTGCTTTAGGACTTGATGGAGGACTCTGCTCATTTGTAATTTCTGCTTCAACAGATTTAGAAACTTGTTCCAGCCTTATTGGTATATCCTCTTCAACATCCTGCATACCATCACTTAGAAAGAATTGCTCATCAAATCTTACATTAACAGTTTCAACAATTTTGTTCAATCTATTATTGAAACACCTATAAGCTTTGCTATGAGTAGAATATCCAAGAAATATACCCTCATCAGTCTTAGCATCAAAGCTTCCTAGATTCTCTTCATCTCTTTTTATATAACACTTGCACCCAAAAATCTTGAAATACTTAATTGAAGCAGCTTTACCATACCAGAGTTCATAAGGAGTAAAAGTAGATTTTACCCTAATTTGCACACGATTCAGAATATAAACAGCTGTGTGAACAGCTTCTTTCCAATATCTGTCTGGCAGATTTGCCTCATTAAGCATTGTGCGAGCCATCTCTTTGACTGTTCTGTTTTTCCTCTCAACCACCCCATTTTGTTGAGGTGTTCGAGCAGCAGCATACTGTCTTTTAATGCCATGTTTTTCACAATAATCAACAAATTCTTGTGATGTAAATTCACCACCCTTGTCTGATCTTAAACATTTAAGTTTTAAATCAGTTTCACGTTCAACCATTTTCCTAAAAATTTTAAATCTGTCAAATGCTTCAGATTTATGTTTGAGAAAAGTGACCCATACCATTCTTGTATAATCATCCACAAAGAGCATGAAGTATTTTTCACCATTGATGGATTGTGTCCTTGTTGGACCACATAAATCTGTATGAACAAGTTGTAAAGGACTAGTAGAAGAGTGTTCTTTAGATTTAAAAGAAACTTTTGTCTGTTTACCTTTCAAACACTCTTTGCACACAATATTTAATGGTTTGCTCAAGATGGGTAAACCTCTAACATTCTGGTTCTTGCTGATTCGAACTAGATTATCAAAGTTTACATGTCCCAAGCGCTTGTGCCATAACCAGTTTTCTTCTACTTGACCCATAAGACACATACCTACATTATTTTCATAATCTGTGGAGTCAAGTAAATTGTAAACATTCCCAATAGTCCTCAAACCAGTAGCAACAATTTTACCAGATTTATTTTTGATAGCACAACCTTGAGAACTAAAAGATACATTATAACCACTATCACAAATTTGACTGACACTCAACAAATTGTGTTTTAATCCTTCAACAAAATAAACATCATGAATAGGAGTGTCATCATTTAGCAGTAATGTGCCTTTACCTCTGACAAAGGCTCCTGAATTATCACCAAATCTTACAAAACCTCCATCAAAGTTTTCAAAATGAAGGAATTTATTTCTGTCTCCTGTCATATGGTGTGAACAGCCACTGTCCAACACCCACAATGACTTTTTACTTGAAAGAAATGCAGTTTGCACTATCATAGACTGTTCAGAACTAGGGACAAACTTTGGTTTCCACACCTTATGAATTTTTTCCTTTGACTTGCATTGAGAAGAAGTATGTCCAAAGAAGTTACACTTAATGCACTTCACAGTATTTGGAAAACCAGAGGCTTGATTATGTCCAAACATAGAAGTTCTATGTTGCAAAAATCTGCAAGTGTTAACCTTATGGCCAAACTTGTTGCAGTAAAAACAGTAACCATGAAAGAACCCAAACCTAAAAGGAGTCATTCTGTTGTAGGCCTGAAATTGTTTTTTGTTTGCAAGTTTAGTAATTTGTTTTGATGATTCAGCACTATCAAAACCTATACCTGTCAAATTCTTGCATTGTTTTTGTTTGCTTAACATTTCATTCAAATGCAAGGTACTTTCATACTGCTCAATCTGCTTATGTAAAGAACTACTTTGCTGTTCCAAAATGTTAACTTTCAATTCACTATCAGCAAGTAAGACTTTCAGATCCTCAACTGTTTGCTTTGAATCTTTTAATTCAATTTGTAAAATCTGTTTTTCACTTTCATGAGAAGCTACAAGTTTCTTAAACCTTTTGATTTCTTTGAGAGCACACAGTAACTCTCCTTCAAGATCAATTTCACCTTGATCTAAATCATCAGATTGATCTACTGATATGTTATTTAAATCTTTCTTTGAGGAAGTTTCTATTGCAGCCATAAACAAGGTTTCATCACCTTCACAAGGTGAGTCATCTGAATCATTTTCAGAATCTTCTTTAATAAAAAGACTCTTCTTTTTCTGAAAAGGATTGAATTTCTTTTTAGAGTTCCATTTTTTCATTTTGAATACTTTTTCTGGTTTTTCTTCTTCATTATTTTGATCACTCAGGGGACATTGAGCAGCAAAGTGCCCAGCTTTGCCGCAATTAAAACATTTGAAGGGTAATTTTCCCTTATACTTCTTTTTTAACTTTCTAACTAGCAAAGCTTCTATAGCATCTGAAAGTTCAGACTCACTATCTAGTTCCTCCTTCTTTTCTACTTTAAATGCAGTTTCTTTAGAACTAGAAGGATTACTACCTATCCTCATTTCATAGGCTGTGAGTATGCTTTGTAGGTTGTCAAGAGACATAGTTGAAAAGCTTTTCTTTTCTTCTAAAGTTGACACCTTAGTTTCAAATTTAGGAAGTAAAGTTCTAATAACCTTTCTGACAACATCTTTTTCATCAACATTTTCACCAAGACCCCTTCTTGAATTCACAACTTCATCAATTCTAAGAAAATAATTTGCAATAGTCTCATCTTCTTTCATTCTCAATGACTCAAATTGATTCTTGAGTGTGAGAATTTTAGATTCTTTGACCTTTGCATCACCTTGATAAATAGTTTCAAGCTTGCTCCATATTTCATGAGCAGATGGACAATGCATAACTTTAACAAACACATCCTTGGTAAGACCACACAAGAGAGCATGTTTTGCTCTAGCATTTAACTCATACTGAGATTTAGCATCAGGATCTGAAGGAATAGCATTAGGAACAACATATTTTGTGATAACAATGTTCCACACATTTACATCAACAGAGATCAAGTACGTTTCCATTCTGATCTTCCAAAACACATAATCTGTGCCATCAAAGAGGGGAGCTCTTGAAAGAGAGGCACCTTCTTGTGAATAAGCCATGACAAGACTTCCAAAAGACCAGGAACAATCCCTAGGATAGACCTAAATGATGGGACCCTATGCTCTGATACCACTTATTGGAAGTGGATTGACTCTGAGAGGGGGGGGTGAATCAGAGTCAATAATCAATTTAACTCTCTTTAATTTTTTCTTACTTTGGAAAACTCTTTTAACACACATATGACACCCTAACTTGTATCGAAGCATGCATTTCTGATTAAACAATATATATAATTGAGTAATCTTGATATGCTTCTTATTGAACTTGTCAAAGCATCAAATTATGACTGGTAGAATTAATTAAAAAACAAAGTGACCAGCATAAAGAATTAAAATTTTGTAGAACAACAATGAAGCATAAATAAATGTATCAGAGCATTCATCTAATGGAACACATAAAGTGGATTAGCACACAACATAGATTTTCATGAGTGGAAAACCCTCTTGGGGTAGAAAAACCACTCGATAAAAGAATATTTTATTATCTCAAGAAGCACCCACTCCTTACACTGTATTTAGAAGTCTCAAACTTCAAGGAGCACCGACCCCTATGTCACAAATGATATCAAGAAAATATCTCCAACTATGAGCACTGATAAATTCAGAAGTGCATGATATTATGCAACTCTCAACTTGTCAATCACTGAACAAGATTAATACAAAAGATGGTCTATCACCGCCATATCTATTTTTTTTCGTTACACCCTGTTATATTCAAGAGATCTATCCTTCATCAAGCAAAACCAACTTATCGAGTTCCCAAACTATAATACGGGTTTTATAGAACTGAATCGCAACCGGAATAAAACTGGTTTGATAGAACTGAATCACAACCGGAATAAAACTGTTTTGTGTGTTCATCCTTGAGTAGGGTTACCAAACCCTAACTTAGGTTGGAGTTAATAAAAATTTATCACCAAAATAAATGTACTCCATAGGATCTCTTTAGAAATACTTCTTTCCTTTTCCCAATTTTTGTTTCAAAAAAAAATTACTTGTGATTATTTCTTTGGAAGAATATAGTAGCAAGAAAGATATTTTTAATCTTTGCATTTTTGATAACTGGAAAAATACTCGGGACCATCTTTTTCATTTTTTTTTAAAAAATAGAAGAGTAAACACTTTTATCTTTCTATTTTTTTCTTTCACTTCCATTTTACTTTTTACCCTTCATGGTTTGACAAGAGAAAACACTTTTATCTTTCTTTCTTTTTTTCTTTCACTTCCTTTTTTTTTACTTTTGACCCTTCACGATTTCACAAAACATACTCCAAAAATAACAATTTGACAATTTGATGCTAAAACAATTGCGAGAAATCCCCACAAAATTAGCCATAAAATATTACCATCTGAAGCATTCATACCTGTAGATTATTAAATCAAAAAGTACCACAATGCGAATTTGAAGAACCACTGGTCACTGAACCTACCTTCTTCTCTTCCACAAAAAGTTTCACTATCAATGAATACCAAAAATTAATCTGCTTACACCTGTCCACTATTCATAGAGATAAAGCTATATAGTCACCAAAACCTTTTTGTCATCAAGGACAATGCAGCATAACAAAGGTAACATGGTAGGCCTTGCGAAAGTTCCTCACACAAGTAGAGGAGAGGCGGAGCATTGAAGAGAAAGATGCGTCCATACCCATTGACCACAAATCCTTCTTCCAACCAAGGGAGAAGCATAAGAATGAGTCTCATGGTTACCTTGAGAAAACAGGCTATGCCCACAATGATGCCCATGAGAAGGTGAGTGGTCCCTAGAGGAAGAGGGAGACAAAGGAACCCCATAAACTGCACAGGGGCATTGCCTCGATGGTTGAAGGGCACCTATAAATTAGACAACTCAAGTTAAACTTGTTATATGGCCCTTAAATCTGTAATAAAATATTGGAACAAATCATTGCTTTAGTATAAATGGAAACATGACAATTAACAAAATAATTGACAAAAAAAATGATTGTATTTCTCTTCATATGTTGAAGAGAAAATCCACCCTAAAAGAATGCTAGATTTGGTTGAACTAGTGAGAAATGTGAGACTAATCTCATAAAAGAACCATATCCCATGAAAAAGGTTCTATTTTGAAGGGCTTGAAAAAATGATGAATTTGAGTCCAAACATTTTGAGCTTTGGAAAAAAACTAGAAATGGTGTTCATGAGACTCCAAATACCAACATAATTAACGAGGGCTGATAATTTTCAAATGTGACAACCTAAATCCAACGAGAAGGCCTTGGAAAAGAATACACTATAAAAAGTGGTCCAACATGGGCTCTAGAATTGTTGATTAAATGGTGTCGAATTTGCATTGCCAAATAGAAACTAGTGATTTTAAATTCCACTATTTATTCAAAGAAATAACCATGGGCGAGTGAGGAGGTAACCCATGATATCCTTGTCATGGTTTAGAATTTTGGAAAACAGTGTTTGGACATCACTTCCAATTTGTCCACCAAGAATTACATAAATCGATCCAAATTTTATGTACCATACCAGTCAAAATGGTCACGATACTATATCAAAAAATTTATAACCCTAACTTAAAAGATGCAACATTTCTTTAGCTTTATTCCATGATATAAGGCTCATAGAAAATCTATTAAAAAGGGTATTGCATACTTCTAACTCCTTTCTCTAATTAAATCTCCAACACAAACCCAAAACACCCTTGCCAAAGGGTGTCATAGCATTACAAAATTGAGACAAATAGATATTTTGCTAATTAATAGAAACACTATTATAGTATCTAGAACTATTCTAGAGAAGTTAAGTTTTCATGGCTTACCAAGCTATCCAAATATTTATTACCATAAAGGTTTGTTGAATTTGCACAAAAATTTTCATGATAAGAAGGGTGTGAAGTCCAATCCCCTTCCAAGTGGGTCGTCCAATAGAAAGGCTAAAAAGATGCAATGTTGCACTAGAATTTTTCATACATACTTCATTACCTTGAAGGGAACAAATGATCCACCTAATGAAAAGGGCTAAACCCTAGTGCTAGGTTGATAATAACTCCAATTCTCCATATGCATAGGTAAGGCAACAAAATTTTCAAGCCACCCTATTAAATGCCTATGATTTTTTCAAGAAGACCAAAAAAAATCATTAATAGGCTTAACTAATTTCATGTACCTAAAGCCTTATAAGGAGCCCAATATAAAAAATAATAAACATGAGTGGCTATGAGAATCATAGAAAAAACCTAATCTTTTTCTCCTAGGGAAAGGGATTTTAATTACAACTCATTTTCTAGTCTTAATTTTATATGTTTCAAATTTAATTTCTCATATTAAACTAAATGATTGAGAAAAAATTAAATTATCGAAATATGTGAAATTGTAAATGTGGGTCCCATCACGATTGGAAGAAGTAGTCCACCATGAAGGAAAGTGGCACAGGGAAAATATTTTGTTAACATCTATTATGTGCATCTCACCACCATGAGATGATTAATCATTGTATGTTATTGCATGTTAGGCATGCTATTTTATAGGTTATGGGCCTTAGGAAATCTATTTTGTATGAATAATTGTCACTATTGTCATGTAATGACAAGGATTACGAAATATAATGATTAGAACAAAAAAATTATAAATAAAAAGAAAAATCTAGTAATGACATAAAAACATCTTAAAAATTGAAGAAAACTTTTGTTTGTTGAAATACACAATTTATATTTCAAAATATATAGGCTTCTAGTTCATGTTCCATGACGCATTTCAACTTGCATTATTTTTTTCACGTTTTGCAAGATTTCTTCTACCAATATTTCCATTCAGAAAAAATAAAACCAAACAAAAGGAAACATAGAAGATATCTTACAAAATATGAGAAAAATTTGATATGATAACATTTCTTTCAAGTATTGAGAAATATCTAGTAAATAAATTTGTTTCACTTGATCTATTCAAATATTGAGAAAGATCTACTAAAGAAATTTGGAATCCTTTAAGTGGATTATTGGAATCCTAGTTCTTCTTGCCTAAATGGAATTTCAACCCGTTGAAATTTTAACCTTTACTCAAAACTAGCACTAAAGAAATTCTTAGGATTATTAAGAACTTAAGGTTCTTCAAAATGGAGTTTGAGGATAAATTGGTGTGGGCTTTATCTAAATATGGGAATTAATCTATTAAATCTAGTTTTGATATTCTTCTCCCCTCCTATCAATCTTCTTTTAAATGGTTGAATATATGGCACACCAAAAAAATACCAAAGGTTTATTTTTTCTAGTGTCTAGAGGAGGGGTATCTCAATTGTGAAGAGGTGGAGGAAATCATTAACCATCTCTTTTTGCATTGTCATTACTCCCAAATAGTTAGACAAAATATTATTAGCATGTTCCTATTATTTTTGGTGTAGAATGTGAACCTCAAATTGCTTTCATTCGGTTGGACCTCCCAATCAACCCATCCTTTCATTAAGGAGCTCTGGTGATAGGCTTTTCTTCACACAAGATGGAGTTTAAGGAAAGAATGTAATAAAAGAATCTTTATAGATGGTAAGTCATAATGGAAAGCCTTAGACTACTTCCATAATTAATCATGTCAAGGAGGATATGAAATGATTTGTAAAATTCAACCATTCTCACCCCCTACCCTCCCCATTTCCTTACCCATAGACTAGCTCATATCCAAAAAAATGGAAATGGTTGATTCACTCTCTAATTTTACTTTCCCTCCTTGTGGGTATAAGAACAATATAAAATTATCTCCACCAACTATGGATGGTTAAAAATAAACTTTGATGGTTCTTCTAAAGAGAAACCAGTTTAGGTAGGTGGGAAGGTCATCAAAGATCCAAGTGGCAGGGTGGTGGTGGCCTATGCGATTAAGTTGGGATTTCAAACTTCCAACATGGCAGAAGCACTAATGATTTTCTATGACATTTCCATTGCCATGGATAAGGTCTATCAAAAAAATATTATTGAGGGCGATTCAAATAACATTGTTATTGATGGGAATTCAATTATTATCATCATGATGTTGCAAGGATAGGCTAAGCCAAGCTAGAGCATGGTGGACCTTATCTCAAAATGCCAAGGTGTCATTTCCACCTTTGGCCACATAAGGATCTAACACATCCTTAGAGGAAGGAAATATGACCATGGACACATTAGCGAACCTTGGTCTATTCCCCAAAAAGCTCATGATATGAATGATGCAACATGAGTTGCTTGACAACATTCATGCAATGATACATGGAGATATTAGTCCCAATGCTTTAGATAAAGATTTAAAATTTGTGTTTTCATATATTTTCCTATCCAAATTGTACTCCAATCATTTATTGATGTGGAGTTTCTCAATTATATCTAGTGAAACTACATTTCTTTCAAAACTGCCTTTAGCTATCTCTATCTCAAAGCTAGTTTTAGCTACCCCTTTCTTTTCCATGTTAGTAGATTTTCTATGTAAACAATGGGTGGAGATCTTATTCAAACTAAACCAGAAAAGTGTGACAAGTTCAAACAAAATGAAGCTCTTTTGAAGAAGGTTGTTAAAGGAAATGTGGCTTCATAGATTAAGGGCATTAAGGGTTTCAACCCTTCTTTGTCTAAGCAATTTGTCAAATCCTAGGGCGAGGATCAAGTTAAAGTTGGATTTTTGTGTTTATAATTTTTATGGAAAAAATTGTATCTACAATTGGCCTTGTTGTGAAAGGCACGACCTTCCATAAGAAGCCTAACGAAAACTACAAGGTATATTTTATGAGGTTTATGAAACCAGGGATAAAATTTCTCACTTGAAAAGTGGTTTCAATAGGAATGATTTTCCTTAGGTATGGACATAGGTTGCACTAGTCCTTATGAAGTACAATACACTATACAAGAGATTCAAAGGGTTCCACTCTCATCTCTTCCCTATGCTCAACCATCTCATCTATGGTGTGAAGATGAAATTCCCTTACTAGATTTTTTTATCCATTTCCTACTTTGTGGTAATTACTAAATCTAAAATATCCTTCCCCTACACTAGGAGCTTATTCTGCATCTGTATAATTTTCTTATGAATATGACCTCACTAGTGGGCTGACTAGTAATCCCTTTGAGCCTCCCTCTAACCCTAGCCTAATTTTTAAACTTTTGGAGAGACCTAAAAGTAAAGTCAGGTGTTCTAGACTCCTAAGCTCAAAGAGACCCCTACCAAAGTTAACCCTAGTAGGTCGGCTAAAAATAAGAACCCCTAGCCCCCCTATTATTGAATGCATTATTGAAGAGCTAGAGGAAGAGGAGAATATGTTTAAGGATTATGCTTCAACCTGGTCTATTGGTTTGAAATGGACTCCCATAAATCTTATTGGCAATTCCACCCCTTTTTGACCCCCTCTTTTGGCTCACCTCCTCCCTCCCCTACTAACCCCTTGAGGAAATAGGATTTTTCAACCTTTGTTGATAAGATAAATGAGCTTTATGATTCCTACAAAAAAACAAGAAGCAATAATCCTCTAGATCCTTGGCCAACCCAATGCGAAGAAGAAGAAAATTAATAGGCTTTGTGTGGCAACAAATGATTTGGTAGATAAAATTGAGAAGTGGGAAGAGATGGAAGAGGAGTTGAAGGGAGTCAACAAGAGGATGGTCTAGAAGAATGATAAGAAGGAGAGGATGTAGGTTATTGAGGAGCTTCACCTGGTGACCCTTAAAAGGAATATGGACACAATGATGACCCATAATAATGAAATGTCAAAGAAGAATTATGCAACTCTTTGAGCCATTTAGGAGGAAATCAACATAAGGCATGCTAAAAAGAAGCAACACATTGATTAGTCCCTTTCTACATTTATGGAGGCATTGGTGTCAAGGGTGAAATGTACGTCAGACTCCCATGCTATTTCTTTGGGAAAAGGTTCAGACAAGAGGCTTTCCTTCTCTAAGAAAGTGAAAGTGATGAGTCAAGACTAGAAAATTGAGAAGACCCCCACCAAGTAGACCATTGGTTTGTGTCTTCAGTGGGTGATGTGTTTTTTGTCTTTTTATTTTTTTATGTAGTCTTCGTTTAGTTTTTTGGTATTTGTCTTTGCTTGTCAGCTAGGTTTTATTCCTTTTTGCCAGTTGGTTCTCTATTTGGGGTTCTCACTCCTCACGAGGCCCCTACTTTCTTCACTTTAGTGGTTATGTAATGGTTTGGTCCTCTTCCAGTTTAATCTAATCAGAACATTTCTTTTAAGTAAAAGTAAATATCAATAGAAGGTAGCACAAAATACATATTACAAAACATGAACTAAACATTCAAACAAATTATGAATCAACTAAGGAATGCCTAAATATTGAAGAAAACTTCAATATGAAAATTCTATATAGAATTTTAAATCCTAACATGATGAATTAAATCTAATAAATTTTATACAACAATACAAAACATAAGATTAGACATTCACCTTAGTTGGGTTGTACATAGCATCGTCCCTTGAGAGAAAGGTTATGAAATTTAGTTGTGCCTTTGAGGTGAATTAAAATTGTTGGGAATTAAGGTGTGTCAACCTTGTAAAATTGTAGTTTTATTATTTTAATTTTAGTATTTTTAATATTTTAAATTTAAATTAATTAATCTCACATGCAAATGGGGTGTGGAAATTTGAGGTGATATCAAGTGTTTCAATACTTTGTTGATATTATAAGAGAATATCCGAACTATCTATTTTAAGTGGATTTAGGATGCTCTACTTGTGTGGGATGCTACAATAGTATTATGATAGATTCTTATTCAATGCATAAGAGCTTGTAAGTGGAGAGTTATTTTAAAAATCTCAACCAACATTATGATAGATGTTTACACTCATGCAACTTTATTTTTAGTAGTTAAAGTTACAAAACTAGACATCCATTTTGGGTGGATTCTTGTGATGCATTATGATGGTTGTAAGAGATTATTTTTTTATTATTTTTATCTAGCTTTGAAAGCTTATATGTGGGTGTTAAAATTAGGCTTCTAGTTGCGTGTCATACTGCAAAGTGGATTTGGCACAATAAAAAAATATTGATGATTTTCAAGTTGTTCATTTCTTATAAATTGTGTGTTGGAGTTGTAGTATGTGTGTATGGATTTTTTTATATATTTTGCTAGGTAATAGGCCAAGGCTGATATTTTATTAAATAAAAGAAAAAAAAATTTACAACCTGATTTGATGTGGGCATTGGTAGGAAAGAACCGAGTTAAGAAAACCTCCGGTCTTGCCTATGGAATATACATTCCTAGATCAATTTTGAAAGGAAATTAATAGAATTACATGATTGGCATAATGCCAATATTAACATCAGAATTATGTACAAGGCATGCACCTCACCTAATGAAATGATACATAATACCCTTGCTTGGAGGGCCCCTTGCATTGTTCTATTTCAACTGTCTCCGTGTGTGTTGAATCTAGAGTATTGATCTTCTACCACCATTCTTTCTTTAGACAATGTAATACACCTAGCTTAGATCCTATCCTACATTGCTTGACAACCACTCAGCTCAAGGAGTTAAGATATAGGTTACTATATAGGATAGTAACAAGCCAACACAAACCATATAATTTCTAAACTCAAATAATCACACTGCTATAATCCATATTTACAACAGCAAGAAACCATATTAACCTGCAAAAGAAGATGAATGCCTATATAGCAATCTATATCTTAATATGAAACAAATATATGCTTAATTATGGGTAAGGAAATTAGGTTTACCCATACTTAAGCACATATCCACCCTACCAATCAAGAAATATAAATCTATATACATATCAAATGATGTGGGTATAATATACAAAATGTAGACTGCCAAGACATAAAGCCAACTTGAAAACCCAGATACCACCATACCATAATCATTCTTTCCATCATATATATAATATTAATATCTTAAGTCAGGATAAGAGCCATTAGTTATGAATATAAACTATACTTGCTATGTTAATTAGGATAGTGAGGTGTGTCTTTAATAATAGTATAGATGTTGCCCAAGAGTAGCAAAAAAAACTTGCAAGTCTATTATCCTACTACTTAGAAGGCTAGGTAAATTATACGATCAGATTCAGTTTTAAAAAAACTATAGACAAAATTGGAAACAAAAACTGAAGAAATTTATTCCTCCATGTCGATTAGATCAATGCATGCTTCCTTATCTACCTGAGATGGATCCTCTATCTCATAATACACTCCCACGGTACTGCACGAAGCGTTATCATTACATATTATTACAACCAAAATTAATAATATAGTATTATATAATTCTATTTTGAGTTTTTTTAAATTTTTTCACGACGTGTTACAACTGCTACTAGCTTAATATATTTGAATTTAATCTCACACACACACACACACACACACACACAGATATATATATATATATATATATATATATATATAAAATACACCAAGAGATATCCTTCTCGAGGGGCCTATTTTAATCATGTTCCCTAAAATCTAATAGGCACCTCAAGAAGGATATCTCTTGGCATATTATATATATGTTTGTGATTAAAATCAAATATATATAAGCTAGACATACATTCTGGGTGGATTCTTATGATGCATTATGATGGTTGTAAGAGATATTATTGTTTTATTATTTTTAGCTAGCTTTGAAAGATTTATATGTGGGTTTTAGAATTAGGGTTCTAATTGGGTGTCATACCACGAAACCATATAACTTATAAACTCAAATAATCACACTGCTATAATCAATATTTACAACAGCAAGAAACCATATTAACCTACAAAAGAAGATGAATGCCTATATAGCTATCTATATCTGAATATGAAACAAATATATGCTTAATTATGGGTAAGGAAATTAGGTTTACCCATACTTAAGCACATATCCGACCTACCAATCTAGAAATATAAATCTATATACATATCAAATGATGTGGGTATAATATACAAAATGTAGACTACCAAGACATAGAGCCAACTTGAAAAACCAAATACCACCATACCATAATCATTCTTTCCATCATATATATAAAATTAATATCTTAAGTCAGGATAAGAGCCATTAGTTATGAATATAAACTATACTTGCTATGTTAATTAGGATAGTGAGGTGCGTCTTTAATAATGGTATAGATGTTGCCCAAGAGTAGCAAAAAAAACTTGCAAGTCTATTATCCTACTACTTAGAAGGCTAGGTAATTTATACGATCGGATTCAGTTTAAAAAAAACTATAGACAAAATTGGAAACAAAAACACAAGAAATTTATTCCTCCATATCGATCAAATCAATGCATGCTTCCTTATCTAGCTAAGACAGATCCTCTATCTCATAATACACTCCCACGGTACTGCATGAAGCATTATCATTACATAGTATTTCAACAAAATTTAATAATATAGTATTATATAATTCTATTTTGAGTTTTTTTAATGTCTTTCACGATGCGTTACAACTGCTACTAGCTTAATATATTTGAATTTTATCACACACACACACATATATATATATAATATAGCAAGAGATATCCTTCTAAAGGAGCCTATTTTAATCATGTTCCCTAAACTCTAATAGGCACCTCAAGAAGGATATCTCTTGGTGTATTATATATATGTTTGTGATTAAAATCAAATATATATAAGCTAGACATACATTTTGGGTGGATTCTTATGATGCATTATGATGGTTGTAAGAGATATTATTGTTTTATTATTTTTAGCTAGCTTTGAAAGATTTATATGTGGGTTTTAGAATTGGGGTTCTAGTTGGGTGTCATACCACCAAATGGATTTTGCACAATAAAAAATTATTGATGATTTTAAAGTTCTTCATTTCTTATAAATTGTGTGTTGGAGTTGTAGTATGTATGTATGAAAATTTTAAATTTTTTTGTTGGGTAATAGACCAAGGCTGATATTTTATTAAATAAAAGAAAGAAAAAATTACAACCTGATTCAATGTGGGCATTGGTAGGGAAGAACCAAGTTAAGAAAACCTTCGGTCTTGCCCATGGAATATACATTCCTAGATAAATTTTGAAAGGAAAATAATAGAATTACATGATTGGCTTAATGCCAATATTAACATCAAAATCCTGTACAAGGAATACACCTCGCCTGATGGAATGATGCATACTTTCATTTTTCTATTTTAACTGTCTCCGTATGTTTTGAATCCAAAGTATTGATCTTGTACCACCATTCTTTCTTTAGACTATGTAAAACACCTAGCTTATATCCTATCTTGCATTGCCTGACAACCACTCATCTCAAGGAGTTGTTATCTTTTTAGAATCTTCAGATCTAGCATAACTTTGCCTATAAATAAAAATTGACAATGTAGACTATATAGGATAGTAATAAGCCAACTCAAACCATATAATTTCTAAACTCAAATAATCACACTCCTATAATCCATATTTACACCAACAAGAAACCATATTAATCTGCAAAAGAAGATCAATGCCTATATAGCTATCTATATCTGAATATGAAACAAATATATGCTTAATTATGGGTAAGAAAATTAGGTTTACCCATACTTCAGAATATATCCAACCTACCAATCCAGAAATATAAATATATATACATATCAAAAGATGTGGGTATAATATTAAAAATGTTGACTGCCAAGACATAGAACCAACTTGAAAAACCAGATACCACCATACCATAATCATACTTTCCATCATATATATAAAATTAATATCGTAAGTCAAGCTAAGAGCCGTTAGTTATGAATATAAACTATACTTGCTATGTTAGTTAGGAGAGTAGGGCCCATCTTTAATAATGGTATAGATGCTGCCCAAGAGTAGCCAAAAAAACTTACAAGTCTATTATCCTCCAACTAAGAAGTCTAGGTAAATTATATGATCGGATTCAGTTTAAAAAAAACTATAGACAAAATTGGCAACAAAAACTAAAGAAATTTATTCCTCCATGTTGATCAAATCAATGCATGCTTCCTTATCTAGCTAAGATAGATCCTCTATCTCATAATACACTCCCATGGTACTACACAAAGCCTTATCATTATGCTTACCCTTCCCATTTACCCAGGAAGCTTTGATAATGATCGACCGAAGAATAAACGCTTTCACAAAGATTATAGTCATGACAAGATAACACCCTTACAACTCAGAGGATAGCCAAAAAATAGTCATAGGATCTCAAGAACAATATTCAGAGGTCATTATTGGGGAAAAGTCAATATTTCAAGAGAAGAGATATAGACAAAAAAAAAAAGATCATGAACACTCAATCTTGAAATATAGAGTAGATGTCTAAGATAGCTTATGACCAATTAAAACAATATTTGAATACCAATAATAGAAATAAAAGAAGTGGCCAATATTGCAGACCAAAGACAACGAGTAATCTCAGATTGAGTGCATTCAAACTTGGAAAATAGAAGTCCTTCATAGCCCTAAAATAGCCATTAATTCTTTAGGGCATGACAATAAGTAGCATATGTTCAACCCTATAAAAGCACTGTCATGATATGATAAGAACAATAGTAGCTTGTTTAACATGAGTCAAAGCATCTTTTGGAAGTATCATACTTGAAGTAAATCATCATCAAAGAGTTCTGTCAAGAGTCCTAGTAATAGTAAGAAATAATAATAAGAGAGATCACTGTCATTCAAAATAGTGTCAAGAAGATAAACATAACCCAAAAAGCAGTCCTAAATTTGCTATTAGATTCTAGTCTGAGGCAATCTTTCACAAAATAGTCAAAGTTTTCACACAGATTTTTTCAGTCATGAACACAAATATGATAGTAAAATGGTGAGTATCAGTTGTAAAGATACACTAAAGCCACAATCTACTCAAGCAACACTCTAAATAATGGTCTCCTTGGTCATGAGATCAATGAAGTTAATAAAAGAACCAGTGAACAAAAAGGATGAAACTTGCTGTCAAGACAGTCATGTTGATAAAACCAATCTGGGATAATCTTTATTCATGAGAATAAAGTAGCAACTGTAAAAAAATAGTGTATAGAGCATCCCTAAGCTCCTAAGTAGAGATAGCAATACATCAATCATAAGGAGAGTTACAAATTTATCATTGACTTATTGAAACCATTTCCATTACTATAGCTCAGGAGCAAGTATTAGGAATATAGTCATAAAGTTTCCCCATCAGATTTAGAGATCGGTATCAGGTTGCAATAGTTTATGTAGTGGAACAAAGAATATTTGCATTCAATATTGGTACCTTGCATTACAAAGACAGTCTCAGGAGTTAATAAAGAAGAGTGCAACAATGATGAGATAGAGTCATCATTGCCTTGTGGAAGAATAGTAAAGACAACCGCTTTTTACTATCAAGAATAGTCAGATATAGAAGATAATGAACAACCTCTTCAAGTTTTTTTTGATAGTTCAAACAGTCATAGCTATAAACACTGGGTATTCAAACATAGTGGTAGACTTTGGATAGATAATAGAGAATTTCAACACAATCACCAAGCTCTCAGAAGATAGTCACATGGTAACAACCCAAGCATGAAAGAGTTACAGAGATGTCAAGGGTTTTTGTAAAGCTCAATATAGTAAATGTAGTCTTTGGCAACAAAGACATATTCAATGGCCACTAAGAGAAAAGATTAGTTTCAGATCAGAACAATAACCTCTGAGATCAAAGATATTGGGTCTAAGAAAATCAAGGGTAAAACAATAGCAATTGTAGACACCTAAAATTGTCCAGTCTAATTAAATAAATATTTTATTTATTTAATTATCTAAGCCTAATTCTTCTATTAATTAAATAAATCCTTATTTATTTAATTAATTCATTTATCTTCTTCTAGCCTTATTTCTCATTTAAATAAATACATTTATTCTTTTCCTAAATTAAATAAATATTTTATTTATTTAATTATCCTACTTCTTCTATTAATTAAATAAATCTTTATTTATTTAATTAATTCATTAGCTTTTTCTACCTATGACATATGTCATTCATCTCTTAATTCCTACACTACCTACCTCTTTCATTATTTTGGTATTTCTTTTACCTACCCTCTAATCCTAGCCGACTTCTCTTTTTTACACCTCTCAATCTTATCCCTCCATTTCATATTGTGTCTTCTATTTAAGGAGACGCCTTCTTCATTGTCAAACCCTAATGATGCATTCTAACAACTTGATCAATTGACTACACTACGATGCTACTTGCAACCACATTCCGTTCTTTGTTGAGCTCTTGTGCACATAAAATCTGAGAGCAAATATATCAAGCAAGATCAATGGAGATAGAAAGAATGGAGATCAAAACCCTATTGGACATGTGATGGTATAATCTTTGTGATTTCATGTGATTTGAATTGTCTTAGGTAATCTTCATATGTTATGGTGGATCTTTGTTGGTTGTTAGGCTAGGGTTTTGTGGTTGAATTCATTTAGCCTTTCAATATTGTTATTATTGTTATCCATTTTCACCATATACAGCAATCACTACTAGAAAAGAGTAGAGGAAATGATGGGGAAAGCAACTCACAGGGCCTAATGACACATCACATAGAAGAGCCATTGATAAGGAGAGTTGATTATGACATAGCATGACCAAATATTTACCTTAAGTAAATCATTTAAGGTCAATACAATCCATAGTTACAACTTTATTTCACTACCAAGTCATAGTCAAGACAGTGAAGAGAAAGGAAGACTCAGAACAGTCACAAATGACTGTCATAGTTCCATGATAGTGAAAGCATAAAGATGGTATTCAAATAAATTCAAGGTGGTACTAAAAAATATAGTCAACGAATACAAATTCCCTCAAGGATCCATCAAAAAACAACATATTAGTAACACTGAATAGAGAAAATTGAACATAGAATATAGCAAGAACATAAGGCATAGGTAATGAGCTTTAAAAAGGTGCAAAATCAGTAATCATGTGGTGAGTAGAGAATTCTCAAAAGATTGATCACAGTATATAGGAGACACTTGTATCAATGAATATCGACACTGATTATTCACAATTCTTAGAGGATTAGGAGAATGTTAAGGGTCTTTAAAACTCAGAATGGAGAAAGAGAATAGAGTCATGGAGAAATTATGAAGGACCTTGACAAAGAAGTAGTCAATTATTCAAAGATCATCATAAGGTTGTAGCTCATTGGTGGAGCATGAGACATTCACACTCACAACAAACTCGTGATTCTGGCAAGTCTATCCTAACTGACACTAAGGTAGACTTGAACTCATTGAGTTCAAGTTTTCAAATTTGAATTTCAAAATTCAAAACATCATCAACTAAAGACCTGAAAAATAGGAGGTTTTTGAAGTCATAACAATATTCATAGCCCTAATTTGAAGGCCCCCAAGGGTTGTGTATCAGTGAAGGAGAGTTTTGAGGCAATTGTCAGCAAGTAAACTCTAGTTTTGGCCCTGATTTTTGGGATTTCCAAAGTCATTTGCCCAAGAAACCTTTTTTTTCAAATTCAAAGGTGGTTTGAACATGATTTAAAGGACAAAAGGAAGCCATCTCATGGAATCAATTGGAGCATAAATTTATAGACAACCAACAATTCAAATTTTCAAATTTTTGGGCCTTTTGACTATAAGTCATTCCTTTCCTTCTATTCTTCTCTACTTTGCAGTCTCTTCTTTGGTGTAGCAGAAAGTTAATTCTTTGTAACTCATTCCTTATGTGTGTTGGAAAATGCACACTCCAATGAGAAATTGTAGGTGATTGAAGGTATTGTCATTGATGGCAACCTTGCAATCCTATGGCACCAACACCGGCACTGGCACTGGCAAAGATGATTACTGACACCCTAGCCGACAGGATTTTGTTTATTATATTTTGTATTTAATTGTAAAATCTTTTTGTAAGAAAATAAGGCGAATTGTAATAGGACTCATATAAGTATGAGATCTTGTAGATCATTTGTGTAAGTAAGGATATAATGTAATATCCAGATGCGAACATTAAGGCAGATTTTGGAATAAGGTTTATGGAAGTTGTATGAGCTTAAACCGGTATTGAACCTGGCATACTAGATGTTGAACCGAAGCAGTACATGATATTGGATTTGCATAATCCATTTTTGTAAGTCAGTGAGACTTCCCTTTTGTATTTAAGCAGTGACCTTTAGGCACTTGGCCTTCCTACATGTGTAGGCCCCTATTGTAAGTAATATTAATTTATTGGCCAGTGAGTGAATATTGTGGGTCACAAATCCCACCGAGGTTTTTAGAAGAAGAGATAAGAATACATGCCTAATAGCTGATGAGGAATCTAATGATGATAAATCAGATGAAACTGATACAGAGGAAGTTGTTTATGTGGCTATCAAAGATGGATCAGATGAAGAAAGGTATGAAGAAAAATCCCTACTATCTCATATAAGTAAAAATGATTCTTGGATCATAGATAGTGAATGTTCACATCACATGACAGGTGATAAACACAAGTTTGTTATATTAGAAGACTATGATGGAGGCTATGTAAGATTTGGTAATGATGCACCATGTTCGGTAAGAGGTAAAGGATCTATAACACTTCTTGACAATGCAAAATACAGTGATGTTTATTGGGTTGAAGGTTTGAAATACAATTTGTTGAGTGTAGCATAGCTAAACAACATAGGTTACCGAAAAGAATTTCAGAATGGAATTGTCAAAGTTCATGACAAGCATGGAAAGTTAGCTGCTACTAGGACACAAACAAAAGGTAACACATTTCATCTTGAATCAACTCGGAATAAGTGTCTATATGCAAAGATAGATGATACCGAGTTATGGCATAAAAGGTTTTGTCATGTAAATTTTGATAATCTAATCAAAATAAGCAAGAAACACCGAGTAAGAGGTCTACCGAGTCTTGAGAAACCTGAGAATGCTATATGCTGAGGATGCCAAATGGGAAAAATGACAAGATCAAGCTTTACAAGTAAGTCCTACACTTCTAAGGGAATCTTAGATCTTGTGCATACTGATCTTTGTGGTCCTATGAAAGTTCAGAGTTACTATGGTGATAAATATTTCATATTATTTGTGGATGATTACTCAAGGATGATGTTAGTAATATTTTTAAAAGAAAAATCAAAAGCTTTTCAAATGTTTAAATGGTACAAGGAAAGAGCTGAAAATGAAACAGGAAGACAACTGAAATGTCTTAGATCAGATAGAGGAGGTGAGTTCACATCTGATGAGTTTAACTTATACTGCAATAATCATGGTATTAAAAGAAAACTATCTGCACCAAGAACTCCATAGCAAAATGAAATTGCTGAGAGAAGAAATAGATCTATTGTGGATTGTGCCAGGATCCTGATGATTGAAAAGAAAGTGTCACAAACATTTTGGAGAGAAGCAATAAGCACAACAGTTTACACCCTGAACCAAGTACAACTGAAGAAAGGAACTTTGAAGACACCATATGAAATCTGGTATGACAAGAAACCTAATGTAATTTATTTTAAAATCTTTGGAAGTAGATGCTATGTTCACAAAGATGAAAGAAATTGCAAGTTTGATCAGAAAAGTGAAGAAGGAACATTTCTAGGATATTCTTCTAGAAGCAAAGCATTTAAGTGTCTGATCAAATCATCTAACAAAATAGTAGAAAGTGCAAATGTGAAAATTGATGAATTTGCAGAAAAGAATGATGAAGAAAATTCCAAGGAACCAGAAGATTATGATGAATTTGTCTATTTTCAACCGAGAAGTCTTACCAAGCAGACTACTGAAGGAAATGAAGATATCTAGTTACTGAGTGATGAAGAAGATCATATAGAGCCTACCGAGCCTATAGTAGCCAAATATGTCAGAAAACATCATGCATCAAGTCAGATTATAGGAGATAAGGATGATCTAGTGATGACAAGGAACAAACTAAGATAGAACACATGTCTGATATCTGAATTTGAATGGAGGATAGTGAAAGAAGCATTTAACAGTGAAGATTGGATAAATGCTATGATAGAAGAAATTGATCAAATCAAGAAGAATGACACATGGACACTGGTCCCAAGACAGAAGGACAAAAATGTAATCGGTACAAAGTGGATTTTCAGAAACAAGCTGAATGAAAAAGGTGAGGTCATTAGAAATAAAGCAAGACTAGTTTGCAAAGGTTATGCTCAAGAAGAAGGAATTGATTATGGTGAAAATTTTGCACTTGTGGCAAGACTTGAAGGAGTAAGAACATTGTTGGCATATGCTGCTTACAAGAATTTCAAGATATATCAAATGGATGTCAAATCTACATTCCTGAATGGTATATTAGAAGAAGTTTTTATTGAACAACTTGAAGGATTTGTTGAAGACAAGAATAAAGATCAAGTATGTAAATTGAACAAAGCTTTATATGGTTTGAAACAAGCACCTAGAGCATGGTATGAGAGATTGCACTCTTATTTGATCAAAATTGGCTTTATAAGAACAAGTGAAAACAATAATATGTACATGAAGAATGATGAAGACAATGGAATACTGATCTCAGCCATATTTGTTGATGACATTATTGTAGACACTCAAAATTGTCATTAGGACTACTAGTGAGAAGAGAATGACCCAAGTGGTAGCAAGGAAAACCCACCTCTTCCGAACCACTATAATCAAATGTATTCATGGTGAAAACTATGAATAACATGTGCTGATTAGTTCATACCGACACTATGTCTCCCCATAAACCCATTTGATCAAATTTATTTGATCATTTGTAGGGTGTAACCCCTACCGACTGGGAGCCTTCTGTATTTACAGAGCTGAAAGTGCCGCATGTATGGCCACACGAATGGATGCCCTTTTCTAGCACCTTTTTGTTTTAGAAGCCCAAATCCTTCTAGTTGTTGGGGCAAGAGGTCGGACTTCTGGTAGCGGCCCACACACATACGATTCTTAGTAGAGATACAAAGTTTGCCATGGGGAGTTTTCATGGGGACTGATGCTTAGCTGACCCGAGAAGTGAGTGTTGAGGGTGGAGCCAGTGAGGTCAAGCATCTAAGTATCTGCTCTGAATAGCATAGCCTCGGGGGTAAAACCCTATGTGGGATCAACAACTATTGTCTTGGCCAGCCATAAGAATTGTGCTTGACTTATTTTAAACATTCAAACATTCAAGACCAAACAACAAAACATTGTGTTTTTTGTGTCTTCAAGTGTATGCAAAACAATTTTACATCAAACAACACACTTTTCTTGGAGTCATTTTGAGTCTAGACACTTGCAAACATTGAGTCCTCATCAACATTGTGTCCTCTTGTCACGAAAAACAGTCAAACAGTCAGACTTGGTCACAACAAAATGACTTCATAGATTGGAAAAATTGCACACAGTTTACAGAAATGCGTCTGTGTCTGTTCTAATCGCGTCTATGCCATTTAAACACGTCTGTGAAGGGCATAATCACGTTTGTGTGTCTAGAAGTGTCTGTGTTGAACAGAGGCACGTATGTGTCTGGGAGTCATGTCTGTGAAGTATACAAGAACGTCTATGTCTAGAATTGCAAGAAAATTTCACAGTCCAGCAAACAAAAGAAATCAGTTTCAGAATTCTTGAGCTTCCTAGGTTGTTTCTTCAGGTTTCATCTAGCACTCAACCTATCTTTGGGTCTCACATAGTCCATCATTGCTTCACATCTCATTTTACATTCATACTTGGCTAAACTTGGGTCAAAAGGTCACTTGCTTGTCCTCATCATACTTTGTCAACACACTACATACAACAACACTTTGCTAAGTGGTCCCTCATCAAGGTTTCTTACCTCTGGGTCTTAATTGGTCCTACTTAGAGTCAAGGTCAGCTTACCTCATCAAGAGAAACTATCCTCTCTTTGGAAGTCACACCTACTCTACTACATACATACTTGGTCTTACACTTTGGACATTGCAAGTACACCTCAGATTCATTTACATTCCATCCAACTCTTGGTCTTCCATACTTTTTCCATTTTCATCTAGTCTTACACATCTTGGTTAATACCTAGTTCATGGTTGAAACCCATCTTCAAAAATCTAGGAGAGAAACTAAAGAGGCTCAAGAGTCTGCAAACATGAGTTCTTATGAGTATGACAACGATTTATTTTTCAATACTGATCACACTACATTGTCGGACATGGATGTCTATAGAAACATTCCACATGTGGAAAATACAAACACTATAAACAACAATGCTACACACAATGAAAATGTGGACAACTTTTCAATACATTCAGCAGATGTGGAAGAATCCATTATGAATCCCCATTTCAATCGATTGGTTGAGGAAATAATGAGGAGGGATAGACAATACTTCTTACATATGATGGCACAAAGTGGAGCCAAGATACCTCATGATTTTGACATGTCTCAAATTATGGAAAATTGACCCTTGCAACAAACTCACTCCAACATGGATCAAAGGAGACCTAATAGTGGAGGAAATAGAGGACCACATATGGTACCTGAATCACCATCAGCTTTGCTTCAAAAACCAGAGGTCCCACATACACATGGTCAAACATATGATACTTACCTTCGTAGAACATTATGGAAATCTTATGCAGATAGATATGCTCAAGCTATGAATCAACCAAAACAATTGGATATTCAAAGGCATGCTCAAAATTTGGACACAAGGAAACCCCGTGTCAAATTTGGGGGCAACACAATAGAACATGACATACCTGTAGAGTATGGCATACATGCACAAAATAAATATGGTGTTCATCAACATAAATCTATACCAAGTGCTCCATATATGCGACATCAATATAGACCTCCTCCATATGAACATGTGTATGATCAATATCATCCATATATGCAATATGCTCCTCCTCCAATTGGTGCCCCAAACATGGGATATGCTTCAAGAAGTTGATCTCCACCTAAGAGCAATTTGGAGCAACAAATCAGGGACTTACAAAAGAAAATGGAGGACATAAATACACCGAAGCCAACATACATAATGAGAGACATATGTCCTTATCCATTTGACAAGAGCATTCCAATGCCTTCATTTCCTACACACTTTGTGACACCTAAATTTGATAAGTATAGAGGAAAAGGGGATCCTAAGGCACACATAAGATAGTTTTTCACAGCTTGCATTGAAGTAGCTTCAGAAGAGACATATTTGATGAGATTATTTCCACAAATCTTAGGCGATCAAGCTATGGAATGGTTCTCCCAACTCCCACCTGGTATTAAGTCATGGGGTGACTTAGCAGAGGCATTTATTCAACATTTCTCCTACAATATAGAGACAGACATATCAGTCACTACTTTATGCAACACTAAGCAAAAAGAGGGAGAGTCTTTTGCATCATTTTTACAAAGATGGAGAAATCTAGCCAGAAGATGCTCTTGTGAAATTCCACAAAAACAAATGGTAGAAATGTTCACACAAAACGTTAACAAGGACATTGGCTATGATCTAAGGAAAGCTTGTTTGTCCACCTTCAAGGACGTCATTGAAAAAGGCCTAGCAATAGAAAAGGTCCTAATTGAACAAGGAGTCATTAAGATATTCAAGGAAAACAAGGAGGACTTTAAAGGAAAAGACAAACCAAGATTTTGGAATAAAAATAAGAACACAGTCAATGATGGTGTTGTTGATGCCAATACATTGCGACCCAAATTCATGTTTTCGGGATCAAGTCCTACAAACAATCAAGTGAATACTCAAACAAATTTTAGATCATGAAGGAAGTATACTCCATTGGGAGAACCACTTGAATCAGTCTTCAAAAAGTTAGTGGCAAACAAGGTAATCACAGTTCCAGATTTTCCTCCATATGAACCAAAGGTCAAACCAAATTGGTGGAATGATGATGAGTATTGTGAATTTCATAAGAGCAAGGGTCATAAGATAGGAAATTGTCATCGACTGAAGAACATCATACAGGATCTCATTGATAGAGGTGACATTAAGATTGAGGGACACTTATCTAACCAAGAACATGAGATGTTTAAGGAACCATTCCCAAAGCACGACAAGGGAAAAGCTAAAGTCACAGATGATCAAGCCAACTATACTAGAGCACCTTACAACTATGATTCAACTATCAATCACATCTCGATGGACAATCATATCTCTACTATTACCATCAAGAACAAAAACCCTAAGAATCTTCCTCAGAGACCCAAGATTGTCTTAAAAGGTGTTGGATCTTCTTCCGAACCTACCTCTGAATGTCATGTTACAACCCGTCAAGGTAAAATTACTTTGCCAGGTGCCTCCACTAGAAATACTGCTTCTTCATCAACCAAACCTGAGTATGACCTTGTAGAACAATTAGGGAAGACACCCGCACTCATCTCCATACTTGAGCTCTTATGCATATCCCCTGCTCATAAAGCTATTCTTGACAAAATCTTGAGAGACACCGCCGTTCCTACTGATCTGAACATGGACCAGTTCCAAGCGATGGTGGGATACCTTTCTATTCCACATTCCCTTACATTCACAGAAGCCGATGACGCCTCCGTAAGTCAACCACATAATGCACCATTACATATTGAAGCCTTCATACACAAACATAGAATAAAGCGAGTCCTGATAAATGGAGGAGCTGGTCTAAACATTTGTACATTAAGCACCATTAAACAATTGGGATATTCCGATAAAGTTGTGAATTCAAAAAATCAAATCACCATCAAGGCATATGATGATGAAGAACACTCATCCAAGGGCACAGTCACCTTACCTCTAAGAATTGGGCCAATCACAAAGGATGTGGTTTGTCAAGTCCTAGATCTAGATCTCACTTATAATATATTGCTAGGACGTCCTTGGATTCATGAAATGAGGGCAGTCCCATTGACATATCACTAATGCATTAAGTTTCCTCACAATGGAGTCGAGGTAATAGTTAACGATGATCCTAATCCGTTCATATATTTCAATAACTTGAGATCACATACTGAGACCATCATTCCCAGTAATCGTGAAGCTATTCCTTCTTCAACATACATTGACCCTGAGTTGTTGAAACCTTCGACGTCAAAACAAGGTGAGCTTAAAGGCAAATTTCAAGACAAAGGCATGGGAGGATACACTTTAAATTAGACCATGTATTTACGACAAGTCATGAGCTCTCCAAAAGAATATGGAAGGCCACATCCTAACAAGCAAATATCCATCATGGTATTCAAATGGGATCCTACTACCTTTCAAAGATGGGGCGAATTGGAAGAGGAAGGTTTATACAAAATGCTCTATAAAGATATTAAAGATGACACACAAGATCAGATCAATATACTCGTGAGAAATATGGCAAAGGCTTCAAGATTCTACAAAAATTCGAGTATGATGGAAAAAGCCCTCTTGGGTTATGAAAAGAAGGCGTTATGGAGCCCTTACAACCTGAATTGACTGTAAAAAGGGAACGCTCGAAGGGACTTGGTTTTCTGACTTCCAAGATTCACACTAAAAGGACAGAAGAGGCATCACAAATCAAAGTTGCCAAAGTTCAACAAGAGGATCGCTATTCCACAGATTCCAACGAATGGAATGGGGTTCAGACAAATCCTCCAGTGATTATGAGCTCACCGAGACATTTAGAGAGCCAGATGAACCCACAGAAGGAGAGGAATTTTACAAAAAGTTTAGAATTGGTCAAGAAACAACCCATGAGGATTCCGCACAGTCTTCGTCTCAAGATTCTAGGTCGAAATCACATAAGATGAGAACACCTATCCCAGAATGCGCTACTAGTGATGATAATTTGGATTCATTTGCGATCGAGACTGATGAGGATAGTGCCATCGATGACCTCGACGATTTCCTTGATATACCCGAATATAACCACATCTTCACTCTTAGCCCCGCAAACTCTGAAAACATTAAAGGCCTTCCCTTTGTTCACCACCAACTCATTGACTGGGATTATGAAGGACCAGCACAATTTGACACCTTCCAAAATGATGAAGCTATTATTGACTATCTTGGCATACGAGATGATCTTCCCCCTAGGGACCATAAAGCAGGATACACTATAGAACTCAACAACATGGCATATTTTGGTGAGGGTGTCGGACCTTCCAGTCGCAAAAATGTGAAAATAAGAACAAATCAAGGGTCTTATGGCAAAAACCACACTGTGGTGCTATTTGATCCCAAAAAAGTAAAAAGAAAGGACGTATCTGAGGGCGAAAACCTCTCTGAGGCACCCGAAGATGGAAGGCTCGACATTCTCCCAGCATCATATGAGGAAAAGTCATCCATGTTGGTAGAGGAGACTATCAAAACAAACATTGGTACAGAAGAGTTTCCACACAACATATTCCTGGCTCAATCATTGACAGAGTCTGAAAGGTCAAAATTCATAAGCTTATTCAAAGAATGACAAATCAACTTTGCATGGTCATATGCTGATATGCCTGGACTAGATCTAGATTTGGTAATGCATCATTTGACAGTCAAACCAGGGGCAAAGCCAGTGAAACAGAAATTAAGAAAAATGCATCCACAAGTGGCATTACTAGTCAAAACAGAGCTGGAGAAGTTATTGGATGTTGGATTCATATGCCCAATTGATTATCCTGAATGGATCTCCAATTTAGTGCCTGTCAGTAAACCAGATCGCAGCATCAGAATATGTACAGATTTCAGAGACATCAACAAAGCTTGTCCGAAAGATGACTTCCCATTACCAAATATTGACTTGATCATTGATCTCACAGCGGGTCATGAAATGTTATCATTAATGGATGGATTTTATGGTTATAATCAAATTAGGATTGCACCCGAGGATCAACACAAAACATCATTCACTTGTCCTTGGGGAACTTTCTGTTGGAATGTCATGCCCTTTGGGCTAAAAAATGCAGGTGCTACATATCAAAGAGCAATGACCACTATCTTTCATGATCTCATGCATATAATTGTGGAAGATTATGTTGATGATCTCTTGGGTAAATCAGTAGATAGAGATAGACATTTGGACATACTTTCAGTCGTCTTTGATCGATTGGAAAAATACAAAGTAAGATTAAACCCCAAGAAATGTGTCTTTGGAGTAACCTTCGGGAAGCTCCTAGGATTCATTGTGTCCAAAAGAGGAATCGATGCCGATCCAGAAAAAGTCAAGGCTATCTTGGACATGCCACCACCCAGAAATATCAGTCAACTTCGATCCTTACAAGGGAGACTCTAGTCTATACAAAGATTCATAGCACAACTTGCAGATAAGTGTAATCCTGTTCAGCACCTACTACATAAAAACATCAAATTCAAATGGGATGAAAAATGTCAACAAGCTTTTCAAACACTCAAAGATTATCTCTTGAATCCACCAGTTTTGATGCCACCAGTTCTAGATAAGCCTTTGCTACTATACATATCAGCTACTCCAACAGCACTGGGGGCACTCTTAGCGCAACAAAGCATTGAAGGCAAGGAAAAGGCAGTATACTATATCAGTCGCACATTGGTGGGATATGAGCTAAACTACACACCAATCGAGCGTGCATGTCTCGCTGTGGTCTTTGCTTCACAAAAATTACAACATTACATGCTTACTCATAAGACTAAGTTAGTTGCAAGGATCGATCCATTGAAATACCTCCTTAATAAAGAAACACTTACTGGGCGACTGGCCAAATGGGTAATGATCCTTAGTGAATTCGACATCGAGTATGTGGGCAAAAAAGAAATAAAAGGACAAGCCATCACGGATCAATTAGCAGATGCACCCATGATTAATGATGTTCCTCTAAATTTAGAATTTCCAGATGAATCCATTTTAACAATATCACAGGCAAAGCCATGGCAACTATACTTTGACGGCTCATACACACAGCATGGGGCAGGCACTGGTATTCTCTTTATAACTCCTCAAGGAGATTCTATACCAAAATCATACCGCTTATCATTTCCTTGCACTAACAATATAGCGGAATACGAGGCATTAACAACTGGATTACGAATTGCAGTTCAGTGGAAGATCTAGGAACTTCATGTTTTTGGGGATTCCCAACTTGTCATCCGTCAAGAAACTAATGATTACCAAACAAAAGATGAAAAATTACTGCCTTACAAGCAAATGGTGGATGATTTGAAACAACATTTCACAAAGATAGATTTTGAGCAGATACCAAGAGAGCAGAATCGTGCTGCAGATGCCATGGCTACAATTGCTTCACTGATTGATCTACCTCAAAATGAGACCTGCTATGAGTTCTTTGGTGGATAACCTTTTGGTTCCTTCATATGAGGTCATTCCTACTGAAATGATAGGTGTTGTTGGTCCCGAATCTCAGTTATATGGTTCCATTTTCACATACCTTCGCGACAATACCCTACCTCCTGATCTATCAAATAACCAACATCGCACTTTCATTCGCCAATCCTCTCGATATGTCATTTTAGTTGATATCCTATACCGACGAGGTCTAGATGGCACTCTTCTTAGATGTTTAGAAAGCGACGAAGCTCAGATTGCGTTACGTGAAGTGCATGAAGGGATATGTGGTCCACATGCTAGTGGTCCTACCTTGGCCAAGAAACTCATTAGGACTGGATATTACTGGCCCAATATGGAAAAAGACTCATATCAGTTTGTCAAGAAATGTAAGAAATGTCAAATTCATGGAGACCACATACATGCACCAGCACAAGAACTACAACCGCTTGCGTCTCCTTGGCTCTTTTGTCAGTGGGGACTCGATCTCATAGGCAAGATTCACCCTCCTTCTTCTAATGGTCATAAATTCATTATCACAGCCACAGAGTATTTCACAAAATGGATTGAAGCTGTGCCTCTCACACAAGTCACTGGAAAACAAATTGCTACCTTCATCCTTAACTATATCATATGCCTATACGATATTCCTGTTTCCATTGTTATTGATAACGAGCGTCCCTTCAAAAATCAGGACGTTCGTGAACTCTGTGACCGCTTCCATATTTCCCATCGTTTCTCCACACCATATTACCCCCAAGGTAATGGCCAAGCTGAGGCGTCTAATAAAACAATCCTTAAAATCCTCAAGAAGACAGTTGACGACGCTGGCCGTAATTAGCATATCCAACTCAATCCTACACTTTGGGCTTACCGCACAAGTGTCCGCACACCTACAGGAGCTACACCCTATTCACTTGTTTATGGCGCTGAAGCCATCTTGCCTATTGAGGTCAAGTTACCCTCTTTACGGGTCTCTTTGCAAAACATCATCACTGATGAAGATTACAGGGTCTCTCGCATACAAGAACTAGAACTGCTGGATGAACGAAGACAAACTTCTTTTAATCATCTCAAGGCTTACCAACAACGAATGAGTCGCAGCTACAATCACAAGGTCAAGCCTCGCACATTTGAGGTAGGTGACTTGGTTCTTAGATAAAACCCCAAGAATCAGCAAGACAGAGAGAAGAAGGGCAAGTTCGAACCAAATTGGCTTGGTCCTTACATCGTTACAGTAGCATATGGATCTGGGGCATATCAACTCTCAACTACAGAAAGTGAACCTTTGGAGGATCCTATCAATAGCATGCACCTTTGCAGGTTCTACACATAGCTCTTCAGAATATCCTAATTCAAAAATACAAAAAAAAAATCAAAAATTTCAAAAATACAAAAAAAAATAAAAAATTTCAAAAATACAAAAAAAAAAAAAATCAAAAAATTCAAAAATACAAAAAAAATTATTAAAAAAAAAAAATCGTTACTTGGTGAAAACCTGGCAAACAGGCGCCTTGTGACACAAAAAACATTGAAAAAATAAAAAAAGTAAAGAGAAATAATTTCGTCCAATGGTGAAAACCATTTCGGTGGCACCCTGGGCAAGCGCCCTGGGCAAGTACCATGGTGAAAACTGGGTCACCAGTGCCATGCGTAGAGACATTGCTCCTCCCTCCTTCAGGATTCACTTTCATCCTTCACTTTGCACACACTCACAACCTATTCATTCATAATAAACTTACCCATTCCCATCATGGCTTGTTATTGATCTACCCAAGATTGGTTCGCCATTCATAATAAGCCTCCCTTTTCACCTCCCTTTCCATCCATAATAAATCAAATCCTATCTGTGGCTAAGGAAAATCCTACATCTAGTGATGGGTGTGGAACTAAGAACATCACAGGTTTCGAGGAGTATAGTTTCTTCCAGCTTCCTTCAGTCTATCCGTGCACAATCCACAATAAAACAACATCTGCATCGCGAGTCCGCAATAAAGTTTCATCTTCTCCACAATAAAGTATCAGCTTCATGGATTCAATCAGTTTCAGATGAGACAACAGCAACAATGGGCTTCAACAAATCAAATCTTTCAATAGACTCAGACAACATATGGTTCAGTGCTATCTATCCTTTCTGTGAAAGTAAACATTGTGACCACAATCAAATAAGACTTATACAAGTGACAAGAGACACTAAACTTGAGGACTACAGTGGATGTTGGTGTCAAGTCTTGGTTTTCTTTTGATTTTTATCTTTTGGTGACATGTCTTTTAGCTTTTTCGGGATGTCTTTGACTAGAGATTCTATCTCCAGGATGTCTTTGACTAGAAAGGCGAGGATGGGGTATCGTCACCTATTTGTATTTGCTGTCTATGGATTGTCTCTTAGTAATGCTATGACTTGTCCAAGGATATGAGGACACTGTGAGTCTAGTATGAACTGGGGCATTCCTTGTTTGTGACTGTCTTATCTCCATGCAAACGAGTACAATGACTTTCTGGGTCAAACATATGCCTCGATTGTCATAACCTACTTGCCATAATAAAGCTCAATGATGATAACGCACAAAAAGCTCTTTCATGTTCATATCTTCTATCTTTCATCCCCCTTTCTTGATTGACTTCCATCATCCTTCTTGAGTCCGCGTAGCCTGCTATCACATGACTGAGTATAATGACACACCAAAAACATTTGCATGTCATATAGTTGCACCTACATTACCACATATAAGCATTTCATACATACATATAGATATCACAACTGCATCACATCCTGCACACAACATCTGTTAGCACAATTTACATTTGCATTATCATATTCATCTACATTACATACATTCACATTTGCATCATGCATACACATATAAAACATAAAAGAACAAAAACATATATTGCATTGCATCATATACATATTTGCATCCATATCATAAGCATCACATAAGAATATCTTATCACATAGGTACACATGCATATAGCTGCTGCAAAAATGAATCATCTCATATATATAATCAAAAGTGTCATGATACAATGATGTCAAAAAATCATATGGCTACAAAATCACCCGCAGGTGTCTACATCATCATACAAAAATGGTACAATAGTGATACATAGGGAGCCCTCTAAGGCTATGATGAACTCCCTCCCTCAGAGCCGCCTGGCCTCGATGGAATCTGAGCCCCTGAAGGACCTGCCCCAGGATCATCCCTCCTATCCCCTCTATCTAGTGGTGGTGGAGGACCCATGACCCAAACACTCGATGCTTGTCTCCTCTGGCTCCCTCCCGTAGCTGTCGCTGTCCGCAATGGTCTATGGAAGCTCCTCGCCCGCTGATCTGCTGGCACTACACCATAATAGAGGGCAATCTCCTCTCCTGCCCGCAGGACATATGCATAGCCTGCCCCTGTGTCCTCCGCCGCCTGTCTCCCTGCCCTTAGCGCTGTCTCAACCTCTGTGTAGTGCTGAATTGCCTGATCTCTCTCCCGCTTAGTATCCCTGAGCCTCGTCCTGAGCTGGTCTCTCTCCCTCTCCAGATCCTGTATCTCATCTGCCTGGCCCTAGTAGATCTCCCTAAGCTCAATCAGCTCATCCTCCTCTGGATCCCCCCCCTCTGCCTCTGCTTGTGGCTCTCCCTCTACAAGTGCCTGCCCCTATACCTGTACCTGTACTGGTGCCTGTACAGATACTTGTCTCTATACTGGCACCTGTCCCTGTACCTGTCCCTGTCTCTGTGCCTGTGCCCTGGGACCCTGTGCTACTGGTACCTGTAGGGGCAATCCACCGTGACCCCTCACCACCTGAGCCGGTCTCTCCTGTCCACCCTCCCTCCGAGGTGCAACCCTCCTCTCCCCAACTACTCCCCTCTGCCTCTATTGGCCTCTGCCCCCATCACCTCCACCATCATCATCATCGTCCCCACCTCCATCTCCCTCTAGTAGCTCTCCTCGATCTGTCAATCGGGGGAATGGATGCTCTGCCCAATATGCTGTATACTCAACATCCATCCCGACATCCTCGATCTTCAGCCACATATCCCAAGGTAGAGGCACCATCTCTGCCAGCTATGTAAGCGCCTAATCATATGATAGTAGTGGCCCAAACTGCGCCTGATCCCTAACTATGGGGGCATACATGCCCGAGCCTCATGGCATCCTCTGGATCCTGCCATACTGCCTACACACCCTGTCCACCAGCTGTCTCTCTAATACATAGGGCATCCGCCCAATCAGGTACCTACTCCGGAAGGTGTAGGGCAGCTCCACTGCATCATCCTCCCACTCCTCGCATCCCAGATACGGTCTCCAGATGACCACATCAATGTCATCGATCACTCACCACCAATGCTCTAACCTGCCAATCCGCGGCTGCGATGTGATCATGTCATATAGATGAACAAAGCTGCGTCCATGACCTCTACCTCTGAAGTGTATCGGTCGGGTAATCGGCAGATGCTCATAGGCCCATACCTGTAGCAGTTTCACTCCACAGCCCAATCCCACTGACCTATGATAGACAAACTGGTGAAGCTCGTAATATAAATGGGCCAGCACACATGGTCCCTAGGCGTATCTGGTGTGCTGCATCACTAGTGTCTCCAGTGCTCCTCCCCAGCCCATAGCCAATCCCCGTGTCACCCTATCTGGACATAAGAACCCACTGATAGCTCCTCCGATCACGACCAGCAATGCTAACCCTGTGGCTATCATGGTGTCCCATGCCACACGTCCTGCCCTCATCTCTAATCCGGGATCCTGAAACACCCGTCTCAATGCCTCCCGATCTCCATCACGATCATATGGAATCAAATCTCCATCAATCGGTATCTGCAGAATCCTGTAGACATCCTCCAAGGTGATGGTCATTTCACCCATCAGCAAATGGAAGGTGCACATCTTAGAGTGCCATCTCTCAGCAAGTGCAGTCAACAAACCCATGTTTGCCCGAAACTCAGGCACATATAATACATGTCTCAAGCCCAACGCCTCGATGGCAGCTCGCTCCTCAGCTATCAGCTCAGGTCGCAATCTCTGAGTCAACGGGAATCTCTCTCGTGACTCCAGCATCGGTAAATACTCCTACAGTCAAGCAAATCAATCATGTCAGTCATGGTGGCATTCACTGTTCATCACAAAATGCTACTCTTTATCTAAATGCATATGCTTATCTATCCTAGTGACACTCCCTGTTCATCACAAAGTGTTGCTTCTATCCTAGTAGTACTCCCTGTTCATCACAAAGTACTACGTGTGTGACACTCCTTGTTCATCACAAAGTGTTCTTCACATTTGCACTCCCTGTTCATCACAAAGTGCTGCTCATACTTTGGGTACTCCCTGTTCATCACAAAGTACTCTATCCTGATACTCACTGTTCATCACAAAGTGCCTTGATCTATCTTAGTCTTACTAAAGGACCTGCTTGAGTGTATCCTCTCAGCAGCTTATCCAATCGACAACGTATGTTCATCACAGCACTGTCGATTTGACCTAGAAGACAAAACCTTACATTTTTCGACATAGACGCGCTTTCATTACATAAACATGCCTAAAGACTACACAAGCACACCTGTACAACATAGACGTGCCTGTATAACACAAACACGCTCATGCTGCTCATAAACGCGACTCGACATCGCAGACGCCCCTGCGCATTGCAGATGCACCCGCATTCGACTCAAACGCGGTTCCAGACACAAACGTGCCTGGCACCGACACAGACGCACCTGTCGGACACAGACACGCTTGGCATCGACGTAGACGTGGTTAGACGATTTTGGACATTTTTTAACTCTACTTCTAAGTGCATTTATTGCTCTAACTAGCATGCATTAATGACAAAAGTAAATGCGTCAAAGTATGAGGAGGTTTGGCGGTACTTACCAGCTCTCTTGCCTCTGCTAGCCTCTGGAATTGGCGAACACAGTCGAATCTGTGCACGAAAGCCATCGCTGCTGACTGCTCTTGCTCTTTTCTCACTCTGCACTTTGATCTCGTGAAGGTGTAGATGACAATGAGGATGTCTTTTCCCCGTGGTCTATCTTATAGCCTACTCTAGCCCTCGCCCTCGTTTCCTGAGTCAGTCTTCTTTATCCCGTGACTTTGTCACTTTATCTGGTTAGTCCATTCTATTCCATCTTTCTTATCGAGAGATTGCCTGCAATCTTTTCAAACATTTTCATCCAATCTCTCAAGGGGGCATATCATTCCCATTCTGGGGCAACTTTGTATCAGTTCATATTATCTTCTTTGAAACAACGCGACAAGCTGCATTGTCTCAGAGAGGGGCAAAATGTAGACACTCAAAATTGTCATGTCTAATTAAATAAATATTTTTATTTATTTAATTATCTAAGCCTAATTCTTCTATTAATTAAATAAATCTTTATTTATTTAATTAATTCATTTATCCTCTTCTAGCCTTATTCCTCATTTAAATAAATACATTTATTTATTTAAATTATCCCTTTCCTAAATTAAATAAATATCTTATTTATTTAATTGATCCCATTTCCTCTATTAATTAAATGAATCTTTATTTATTTAATTAATTCATTAGCTTTTTCTACACATGACACATGTCATTCATCTCTTAATTCCTACACTACCTACCTCTTTCATTATTTTGTTATTTCTTTTACCTACCCTCTAATCCTAGCCGACCTCCTTTTTACACCTCTCAATCTTATCCCTTCATTTCATATTGTGTCTTCTATTTAAGAAGATGCTTTCTTCATTATCAAACCCTAATGATCATTTTGGCTACACTACGATTTTATTTGCAACCACATTCCGTTCTTTGTTGAGCTCTTGTGCACATAAAATCTGAGAGCAAATATATCAAGCAAGATCAATGGAGATAGGAAGAATGGAGATCAAAACCCTATTGGACATGTGATGGTATAATCTTTGTGATTTTTTTTTATTTATATGTCTTAGGTAATCTTCATATGTTATGGTGGATCTTTGTTGATTGTTAGGCTAGGGTTTGGTGGTTGAATTCATTTAGCCTTTCAATTTTGTTATTATTGTATCCATTTTCACCATATACAATTATATTTTGTGGAAATGACTCTCTATGCAAGAACTTTGGAAATGAAATGAGCAAAGAATTTGAGATGTCACTAATCGGTGAGATAAAGTATTTTATAGGTTTATAGATACTACAAATGAAAGATGAGATCTTCATTACCCAATCCAAGTACATAAAAGAAATGTTGAAGAAATTTCGAATGGAGGATTCAAAACCAGTAAGTACTCCTATGACTACCAACTATAAATTATCAAAGAATGATGAATCTGCATCTACTGATGAGACACTCCACCGATCTATGATTGGAAAAATGCAATATGTTGTTCACAGCAAACCAGATATAGCACATGCAGTAGGTATAGTTGCAATATTTTATGTAGATCCTAAGGAAGCACACATGACAACAATCAAGAGAATTTTCAAATACTTGAAAGGCACTGAAGATTATGGCTTAGTATATCAAAAAGGAAATGATTTTGATTGAAAAGTTTATACTGATGCTAATTGGGCAGGCAACATTGTGACAGGAAAAGTACAGGTGGAGGAGCTTTCTTTTTAGGAGAAAGACTAGTGAGTTGGCTTAGCAAGAAACAAGGATGTGTTTCACAGTCAACAACAGAAGTTGAATATGTTGCTGTAGCATTGAATTGCACTAATATAGCATGGATCAAACAATTGTTGGAAGGCATAAATGAGCAAGTTACTGAGCCAGTAACTATATTCTGTGACAATACTAGTGCCATTAACATTTCAAAGAATCCTGTTATGCACTCTAAGAAAAAGCACATCTCTATCAAATATCATTATCTTAGAGAAGAAGTTCAAGAGAAGAAAGTGGTGTTGGAGTATGTTAGCACAAAGGAACAAATTGCAGACATCTTCACCAAGCCACTGCCAATGAACACTTTGGAATATCTCAGAAACAAGTTAGGGGTCCTACCCCTATCTTCTATTCACTAACCGAGTTCAGTGAAAGCATCAATTTGATGACTCTACAGAATATCTTTCAGGAGTTGATGTTGATTTACACACTTTAGGAGGTTTTTTAAAGGTCTACAAAAAACAATAAACAGGGAACAGGAATTGAAGAAAAAATGCTCTGATCGAGACTGAGTTGACACATATCAGTAAGGAATTCACTTCTTAGTGAAAGAAATTATGTTTTAGTTCTTTACTTTTTGGCATTGTTGTCAAAGGTGAAGAAGACTAATATATGGAGAGAAGATTGATGAACAAAAAGGAGAAGACTAATGTATGGGGGAGAAATCTAATAATAGGGAGAGCATTTCAGCATTTCATAGCAATCTGAATCCGAATCAATTAGGTCAAATCAATTGGTTTTGCCATCAATGCCAAAGGGGGAGATTGTTGGCATTATAACAGACAATGAGAGATTGTTGGCATTTCAATAAGGATATTGAGAAGGTTGTTGATGATTATGGATATAACTGATTAAGGATATTTACTGTCTTAATATAATTATTTTTTCATTGATGTCAAGATATTGATTTACTGATTTAGTATGATGTTGCCATAGCTTAAGAAGTATGTTTTGATAAGTATAAAGAAGTCAGTAAAAGACAAAAAGAATATGATGAATAAGGGGAGAAATAAGTTATTCAATGGACAACTATTATCGAGCTAGACAATGATGAGATCATGATGTTTTAGATTGTTTTGATATATTACATATGTTATTGATTGTAGGTTAATACTATACTATGTTACTGAGCAAGGAACCTAGTCAATAAACCCTAAGGAACCTAGTCGGTAAACCTTAAGGTTATCACTATCGGTTAATGAAGGTGGAATGTCTACTGAGTAAAGTTTAGTATTCATCGAGTTGCAACTGAGTAATAACAGAATGCATTGAATGAATAAAATCATTATTTAATGAAGGAAGTTGATGAGCTGGAACTGATTAAATGGTTGGTATGTTGTGCATCAAGTTTGTTAAAGAATCTATGGCAAAGGAAAATTGGCAAGAAGATCTATAGCTCAGATTGAACTGCAATACCCAAACACAAGTTTCAAGAAATGTATGCAAGTTCCAAGGCGGGGTAAAACATTTTCAGATCAAAGGATACATTAAACCTAGTCAAGTTTGAAGATCTGATGGCTATGATTGATCATGGGAAATGTGATCAAGGAGATTAAGCGGTTGGCGAATTATTTATAAATAGGGAATTGTTGATAAACAATGCATGTAGACAAATGTAAGCACAGGGTTCCTACATAGTGATTACTGAGCACAGAAGCTTGAAGACCTGATTGAGAAATAGAGTATAAAGCCCAGCAGATGGACAAGATAAGTCCTATGAATAGATTGTATTGAGAAAATAAGAATCTGCTTCAGCATTTTAGATGTGAAGTTGCAGATAGATTTTTATTACTATTATTTTGTGAAGTAACAGAAAATCTCTTAACCAAGTGGACTTAACAGTCTTATTTGTAAATCCTCTAGCAAGGTGACATTCTGATTGAGTGTTTGAAATCCTTTGATAAGGTCACTTCTAACAAAGTGAAGATCCTAACAGATCTGAGGGAAAACCCTTAACCGGGTCACATCTAGCAATGTGTTTTGTAATCTTTAACAGGATTTGATTTTAACCGAGCATACTCTAGAAGAGTATATTTCTTAGTGGGTCCAAAATACCATAGTGGTTTTTCCCTATTTGGGTTTCCACGTTAAATCTGGTGTTATATGTTTTGTGATCTTATCTGTTTATGAGTTTGCATGCTTTACAATTTTTCTGATAAGGTTACCGAGGTTGAATCTGTTGTTTTTATGAAAGATTAATTTTGTATGATTCACCCCCCCCCCCCCTCTCATCTTATTAGCTTGGCATCTGTACTAATCATTTAGTATCAGAACTATCAGGTTGCTGGGATGGAGGAAGAATATGCAGAGTTGTATGGCATTGTGGTGAATAGACATTGTAGTTCTCTCAAGGGTAGGGATGGACTTGCTTGGTTTCTGAATCCTAAGGGCATCTTTACTATTGCTAGTGGATATTGGGTTTTATTGAACCGAAGACTTGAGGGAAGACAGGTGCCCTAGTGGAAACAAGTGTGGAATAATCTTTCTTGGCCAAAGTGTAACTACTTCGCTTGGATTTTCACTTTGAACAAATGCCTAACCTGGGACAATATCCACAAGCGAGGATTTTTGGGGCCTTCCATTTGTGCCTTTTGTGGTGATGGGGAGGAAGACTCCTCACACTTGTTCTTCAGATGCTCCTTCTCTATGATTATTTGACACTATTGATGGGGGGTGTGGAAGCATCCTTGTGTTCACGTGGATTCACTGGTGGAGTTTTGGAGCAGTTTGGGTAGACCTTCTTTCTCCAGATTGTCTGGTACATTGGGCCCATCTTCATACTGTGGCAGATCTAGCTCGAGAGGAACGAGAGGATCTTTCGTGAGGTTAAATTGATGGTTCAACAAGTATGGAATATAATCATCGACATGATCAGGGAGATGGTGGAAGCTAAATGTGAGCTGCATTTTCCTTTGAATAGAGACGAGGCAGATATTATGAGTAGGTTGGGGCTGCAAGAATTGTCCCCTGCCTCAGCTTGTGTCAGGAGTGGTAGATGTACTTTGAAGAAGGTTCAAAGGATGGGGAGATGGATTCCTCCTCAGGATGAGCATATCAAAATTAATATCGATGACTCCTCTAGGGTAACCTAGGCCCTGCTGGGATTAGTGGTGTTGGTAGGAATTGTATGGGGGAGGTGGTCCTCTTATTTTCAATTCATAAAGGGTGGCATTCTAATAATTTTATGGAGGGCTTTGATATTCTCTATGCCTTGGAGCATGCCTAGGATTTGGGTCGAAGAAAGGTTATCTGTGAATCAAACTCACAAATTGTGGTGAACTTGTCGACAGAGCAGAAGGTGAGTGGGGTTCATTAGCAGTTGGCAGAGATTGTTTGTCAGATTCTTCATATTAGCTCAGTTGGGGAGAAGCTATCTTTCATCCATATTCCTCGTGACTGGAATAGAGAAGCATATTGTTTGGCTAAGTGGGCCTTGGAACATGGTAGTGATTGGAAAGTTGAAGGGTGGGAACATCTTTCCTTGGATTATTGTCAAGACTTGCAAAAGATTCTTGTTGAGGACATGGATGGGTATGAAATTGGCGGATTTTGGGTTGGTCTTGTAGTTCTTTTCTAGGGCCTTGGGGCCTTGGGTCTCTTTGTAATTCTTGTGTGTGATTTTCAATAAATTTTTTACTCCTTTATTTCAAAAAAAAAGAACTCTTGATTGATAGATTTAATCCTTTTAACCAATATACATGTATATGTGACCACACAAAATTCTAATTAATCACCATTATCTTTTGATAGAACTTGAAGAGGATTAATATTCTTTGACCTCAAAATTTAATCTATTATTAAGCATAGAAATTTATTGTAGAGATGTTATTTTATTTATTTATCTATTTGAGCTGGGGGCCAATATATGGGAAACCTCAAATCCATCAAGCTATGCACTTAATAACTCATAAAACTAGATATTGGGTTTTAGTAATAGCTAGAGATAGAGAGTAAGGACTTCCTCAATATATGGCTAATAGCTACAAATAGAAGGGTATTGGATCTATACATCTACAGTAGAGCATTGGGAGGAACTACATTAGGAATAAAAAAATCTAGTTCAGATCTATCAAATCCATCTGAATAAGTAAAAATGGTCGCTTCTATCCCATTAGATGACTTCGATTGGATCAAGCCGTGAATTGGTACTTTATTTCCAGCTATGAATTGGTACTTTATTTCCAGCTATAGCAAACAATGTAAGGTAAAAGGTCCTATTCTAGGGAAACTTTTAGGAGGGATATTAATCTCACAAGAAAAGTCTCTTAGGCTAGGTAATTCTATATTAGTCGAAATAAAAATAAAATGAAATAACCTTATGTTATTAATATTTTTTTTGTGTAAAGTGACTCTTGAATCTCATGATAATTATTCTATATTTTTACAATGATCTTTAATTACCATGCATGCATACACATATATATAATATATGCTGAATAAAAAATATCTCTCAATGTATTCTTTATATATATTAATATTGCATATGCTTAGTATAAATATTATTTTTTAAATATAAATTCAGCAATAATATTTCAGTGGGGTTTGAATCTTGATGTTAAGAATCATAACACTACAACTAAATGTCACATTGCATTAACTCATCCTTAATAATAATATTTTAGTGAGGTTTGAATCTTGCTGCCAAGAATGGAAAACGCTAAAATGTTAAACATTTTTTGAGAAATCATTCTTGCTTTGATGAGCAAAAGACCCGATTGGCCTGTCCTGTAATTGTAACTGGCACGGTATGTGGGACATTGTTGCTTTCTCTTTGTTGAGCGCAGGATGCGTGCATAATGATACACATGTTTCCATGCCAATGCTTTTACTTCATCACCTTTTTCAATTGAATCGAGAAATTGCGCAATCTATCTCTTCTTCTTCAATCCAAGTTGTGGGTGATCGCCTCTTCATCTCTCATTCCAGAAGTTTGAGCGTCATACAGATATACAGGCAAGTTTGCATGACTAATACGTAATTTTTGCAAGAAAATGATCACCAGCGGATTCCTCAACTGATAACGAGTGCAAACAAAAAAGCCGATATGCCCTTCCCGCCGCATTCTATCTTCGAAGTTACCAAAATATTGTGTCTGCATCAGTTCTTCTGAAACAATTTGACCCATCACAGAGTCGCTAATTGTCCCATCATCCATTGTACACAGCTCAAATTTGAAGATCAAACTTCCACCTCCTTCAAATTCAGCACTGAACCAACTAATACCCTCTTGTAATCCATCATTAATGGAGGCTTGCCCTTCCTATTGCCTAAGACGATTATGTTCTTCATCATAGGTGGGCAGCAATACAGTTATGACTTCATTACTACCGATGAAAATATGACTGAAGTCGGGATGTTCATTTGTGACCTGAAAAAACTCTGATTGCTCACCATTGTCTCCTGTTAGAGCTTGAAGATCAATGTTATCCTCTGGCCCCAAAAACCCATAAAAAATAGGGTTTAGAAAGTTATTCTCCAGGGGCAAATTAGCTAAGGAATAAAATTGTATTCTACCAGACATTGTATTTTCTGTAGGCATATTTAACAGACTATCAGAGTCTGTTAGTCCAGATGGATCTATATCACTTGGACTGGAAAACTTGCTTCTCTTTGCCTTTGAAGAAGAGATTCCTGTTGGGTCTCAGGCATAGCACAATCTCTTCCTCTGATGCTAATAACTGCAGAAAAAAATTACCCATTCTCGCTGAAATCGGATTTCCAAGTAAGCAATTCAGAGAGATGGAGCAAAGTTGAGAGGTAGAGAGCGTATTTCTATGGATATCTGGCAAGTTAATTTAGTGAACCCTATCAATAATTTTATTTTATTTTTAATTTTTTAACTTGATTTAATTGATTTTATAAAATTTATCTAACTCGTGCATGTTCTTTTCAATTAATTTTCAATTGATTAATAATTAAATTATGTATTACTATAAACAAGTGTCACGTAGTGTCTAGTACTTGTCCTTTTGGGTATGTTTTTTTCAAACAATTAGGAAATAGAAGAGATTAATAATTTTGGAAGAATCGTAACCCTAATTAAATTGTAATCTTATTTGAACCCTAACTATAATACTAATTGAATGTTAATTATAAATTTAATTGAATCCTAAATTTAACACATAATAATCCCTAACCCTAACCCTAAATTTAACATTAATCTTAACCGTTACCCTAACCCTATTTTAACTCTAATACAAGTTTTGTCTCTAATTCCAATTATAACTCTAATCTTAATTAAATTGTATTCCTAACCTCTTTGAATCCTAACCATAGTTTAACCCTAATCTTCAAAAGATCTTCAATCTCCATAATCTAATCTTATATTTTATTTGTATTATAAAAATGTTAATTTTATATTATTAATGTTTAAATTATTAAATTATTATTTTTATTATAATAATTACTAATATATTATATTGTTGATTTATTATATTATTATCAATATTAATATTTGTATTATTAGAATATTTTTAATTTTAAACATTAGATTACTATTTTATAATTTTTATCTATATTAATAATTTTTATATTATATTATGTTATTATTGTATTAATATTTTATATAATCGATGGAAAAGCAATTGAATAATAAGAGTTAATGAAAATTGGGTGCAATCGATTGCAATAGTACTAGCCTGACCGCAAGTATATATTTATTTAAAAATGTTGAGAGAATATTTGTTGATGTAAAGACACACAATCAATAATCTAAATAAATTATTTATTCTGATTTTTTATTTATTAAGTGTAAGGCATATTAATTTAATAAAATTTTATTAAAATGAGATTTTTAATAATTTTATATTATTTTAATACTTGAAATACACCAACTTTAAACAAATTATATCTTGTGATTTTGAAGAAGGTGAATTTATCATTAACAAGGGACAGGAAGATCGGGCGACCCCTTCTTCCCCTAGCCTCCGGGCTGAGCCTCTGATGGACTCTCCAGGAGCATTTGCCGAGCTAAGGACTCCCTGTATCTCGAAGGAAAATCCTCAACCTGCATCGATGGAGCAAAAGGGTGGGGAATTGTATTATCTCCTTCTTCCCTCTCGTCAGGCCATAAGAGTGGAGGATTGTGACAACCCCATAGACTCTCCCTTTAAGAAAGCTTGCTTTACTAACATGGAGAGGGTAGTCCAGTTAGTTCAAGATGATTATCTTGCCCAAAAGGAGGATGAAGTCAATTGCATTATTAACTATCTTTGTGATTTAGTCACTGAGGAAATCATGGATAAAATATTGGATGAAATAATCGACAAGGATGAGTTGGATCTTCAAAAAAAACTATTAGGTAAATAAATTCTAGCCACCTTCCCTCCCCCGATAGTCTCGGATATAGAAGAACTTCTTGTAGATCTAAATAATAAGGAAAATGAAACTTTCGATATCGAGCTTTGGGCAATAGATAAATCTACCCTAGACTGTGCTAAGCTCTTCAAAAAGAGGGGTAGGAAGTCCTTTTCAGAGCTCCGAGCCAATGATGGCTTTGCAGAAGGTCAAGATAAACTCACGGACATGTTTTATGATGGGAAGGGGAAGGTCCTTCCTAAGGGCTTGTGAAGATTATTTCATGGAATGTTAGGGGCTTAAATGCCCCTAATAAGGAGAGGTTAGTCAAATGATGTCTATCCTCTTTTAACCTTGAATTAGTCGTGCTTCAAGAGACTAAATTGGGAGATGGAGACTTAGCTGCCTTTGGAAATCGTTTAGGCTTTAGATAGATTTCAAGAACGTCGGGCATTGGGGCCTCCGGAGGTCTAGCTATCAACTGGGATCCTCAAAGTATCTCGTTTTCTCCATTGGTATCTAATCTTAACTAGATGAGTGGGAGAGTAACCTGTCTCAAGAACAATTTAGAATTTATTATTGTAAATGTATATGGGTCGATCCTTAATGATGACAAAAAAGAGTCTAGGAGGAAATTGAGAATTTCACGAACTCCCTCAGTTAGGTATGTTTAATAGGAGGGGATTTTAATGCAATTTTGCATCATCATGAGAAGCAGGGAGGCTTAGGCATTAATGTTAAGGCCTCTCTATATTTCGTTGATTGGATCCATAGGAGCGATATGTTAGAGATCAATATGGTCAAGGATTCTTCACTTGGAATAACCGTAGGCTAGGATTTAGCAACATTGCATAGAAACTGGATAGGTTCTTTGTTTTGGGAAGTCTCATCAACTTCTCCTTCACCTTGGAAGCCTCAATTTTACCTTTTTCAGGATCAGACCACTTCCCCATTTCACTAGATTTTCAAGGGGAATTTATCCCTAAGAGATGTCCTTTTAAGTTCAAAAATATGTGGCTTAAAGATGATCATATCCTAGAGCTCCTAAAATAATGGGGGAATGGGGCCATGATCTCTGGTTCTAGGATTTTTAAGGTTGTTAACAAACTTAAGATTATCAAGAAGAACCTCATTCAATGGAATAGGAAGTGCTTCGACAATATCTTCGATAACAAAGCTCAGGTGGAAGCTGAGTTGGCTGAGGTTAATGAGCAAGTGATTATATTTAGGATGGATGAATCTTTGTTTCTCAAAGAGAAGAAACTTATGGCAGACCTTGAATCTATTATTTCCAAAGAAGAAGTCTTCTAGAAACAAAAATATAGAGAGTCCTGGTTGGAGGCGGCCGATAAAAATACCAAATTTTTTCACAATAGTGTAAGGATGAGAAGAGTAAGAAACCATATCTTGATAATTAAGGTTAGTAATGGCTCTGAGGTGGATAATCCTATTTCCATTGTGAAAGAGGCTATTGATTTCTTCTCCCTTATCCTAACCTCAGATCAAATCCCTCACAACTCAGACCAAGACATGTTTATCAAGAGTATCCCTAGGCTTTTGAACAAAGAACGTTAGGATATTCTTCATGCCAAATTTTCTCTAGCAAAAGTTGAAGTTCCTCTTAAACAGATGAACCCATATAAATCCTTTGGGCTGGATGGCTTTCGTACTAGCTTCTTTCAAGTATGTTGGCCCTTTCTCGGTGAGGAAGTTATGACAGCTCTGGAAGGGATGAGAAAATCATGCAACATCCTCAGAGAAATCAACAACACCTTTCTAGCCCTTATCCCTAAAAATGACAAATCGGAGTCTTTTGATGAATTCTGACCTATATCCCTTTGCAATAATATTTATAAACTTTTCACCAAAACTTTAGCTAATAGGCTTCAAAAACTCCTCACCTTTTTTGTCAGTGAGGAGCAGATAGGCTTTATCCCTAGACGATCCATTTATGATAGGGTCATTATAGCTCAGGAAGCTATCCACTCAGTCCAGAAAAATGGGATCCCTAGTATGTTCCTAAAATTAGATATCTAAAAAGCTTATGATAAAGTGAACTAGAGATTTCTATGTAGATTCTTAGAAGCCTTTGGCTTTCCAGCTTCATGGATCAATCTGATTTTTGAATGTATATCTACACCTAAATTCTCTATTTTGGTCAATGGTACCCAAAAGGGTTTTTTTAGCTCTTCTAGGGGTTTGAGGTAGGGTGATCCCCTCTCCCCTTTTCTCTTTATTATTATGGCTGAAGCAATGAGTAGATTGATCTCCAGAGCTAGGGAGGGTTGTCTATTGTCGGGGATTAGAATTACTAGTAACCTAGATCCTATAACGCATCAGCAATTTGTTGATGATACTATTCTCTATGGATGTAGAAATCTTAGTGAGGCCCAGGCTTTCAAGATTATCTTGGATTCTTACTCTAAGGCCTCTGGTAAGGAAATCAATCCATCTAAGTCTGCTATCTTCTTTTTTAATACTCAAGCTAGTGTTCAAACTAACATATGTGGTATACTGAATTTTAATCTAGGCAGCCTCCCTTGTAAATATCTTAGATTTCCCTTGGATAAGGGTTCAGGGTCTTTGAATTTATGGTCTGGATTAGTAAAAAAGATCAAAAGTAGGATATAAACCTAGAAGGCAGATGGCTATCCTCTATGGGTAGAGCTACATTGGTTAAATCGGTTCTTGCAGCCATTCCGATCTATCATTTATCATGTTTTAGCTTACCTCAGTCTATTAAGGAAGCGTTAAATAGACATCTTAGATCCTTCTTTTGGCAAGGGACCGAAGCTAAGAAACGTATCTCCCTATTGGCCTAGGACAAGATTTGTAGGGAAAAGTGTGTAGGGGGTTTGAGGCATAAGGATATTAAAGCTCAAAGAAGGGCGTTAGGAGCTAAATTAGTGTGGAAAATGTTTAAATTTCCTCATCTAAAATGGGCCCAAATCCTCTTTCATAAGTATCTTCAAGGTAGAGACCTTTTGAGCCTCTTCAAAGACCCATCTCCATTGAGAGGCTCCCATATTTGGAACTTTATGATGGATTGTAGGAATATCATCTTGGACAAACTGACTTGGAATCTGGGTAAGGGTGATAAAGCTCTCTTCTGGTCAGACTCTTGGGGGGGTTTTCCAGTCCTTCAACATTAGGCCAATTTGGAGTCTTTCAAAGCATTGCTTATGTCAACTTGGGGTAGGTATGTTAAAAACTATATTTCTCCCTTAGAGGGTGACTTAGCTAAGGGATGGTCTTGGAGATCCCTCGATCAGGTTAATATTCTGGCTAAGTAAAAAATTATGCTCTAGGATATTGTGGAGAAAAGGATGGTAGCTTTCAATTTAGGGCCCAATTCTTTGATTTGGGATGGTTCAAAATCAGGGGAATACTCCTCCAAAGATGGTTATAATGCTCTCCTTAAGAAGCAGCTTTCTTCGACCACCAGAGTCCCTATAGCCTTGTGCTAGGACAAGATGTGTCTGCCTAAGGCTGGGGAATGTCTTGGCTGGCCCTCCAGTGCAAGATTCTCATAGCAGATAAGTTTAGAAAGATGGGCTACGAAGGTCCAAGTAGATGCTCTTTGTGTGAAGGGGCATATGAAGATACGGATCACATCCTTCTCAATTGAAACTATGCATCCAAATGTTGGCTATGGTTGTGCAATAAATTAGGATGGTCCTTTGCCCTACCTCACTCCATCTTAGGAATGTTTCAAACTTTGTCAATCCTTTTTAAGAACTCCCTTTATGGAGGGTTGTGGATATTAGATCCTCTACTGGTTATCTGGGAAGTTTGAAAGAATTGCAATAGGAATCTCTTTAAGGATAAGAAGATGAATTGGTCCCTCTTAGTAATCAAAATAGAAGCTTCAATAGTAGAGATTTTAAATAGAAGAATCTCTAAATTCCCCAACCCTCTCTCTGAGATGACCTATTGGGATGCAAATATGAGAGGGAGATAGTTTGGCTTGAAGATCCCTCCCTTTGTTGGTATTGGTAGTTCTAAAAATCAAGAATTGAGGAAAACTTATAAGTGGATAGCCCCTAAAAGGGGTTGGTTTAAGTTAAACTTTGATGGAGCATCTCATGGTAATCCAGGAACTGCAGGTATTGGGTGTTGTTTGCATGATGAAGAAGGCAAGGAATTGCCCAGGGCATCTAAACCCATAGGGCTTGCATCTAACAATAGGGCTGAAATTTTAGCCCTCATTGAAGGTCTTCTTCTATGCCAAAACAAAGGCATCCATAAACTAGCTATTGAAGCAGACTCAACCATAATCATTTATGGCCTTAGAAAAGGCTCCCTTACTGATTGGAAGCTTAATGCTCTCTTGGCCAAAGCTCTTTGTCTCCTAAATTTTTTTGAGAAATTGTCTTTCAACCATATCTATCGAGAAGGTAACTCTAGAGTGGATGCACTGGCTAATGCAAGAGTAGATGGTTAGTCTATAAGTTAATTATGGAACCCTTTCTCTGATTATTGCCTTGTGCCTTATAGGATTCTATGACTAGTAGTATGGAATTGTATATAGGAATATGCATATTTATATACACATGCATTCATATATATCATTACAACTGAAATATATATGCATGGATATATAGGTATTAATATTTACATAGACATTGTATACTAAAAGGAATAAAATATTATGAGTCACTTTAAAGTCTGCCTTATCTTCTTTTCTAGCCTTTTAGTCACATTATAGACTATTTTAGCTTAAGCTTTACCCTTTTTTAGTAGGAGTTGCTTTCATTTTTTGGATGTCCTTTGTCAGCAACTCCCCCTCGATTAGTACCAATGTGACGGTACTCTAGTAATGATGATGTGACACTCCTTCTTCGATTGAAGGCATAATTATCTTTTTCTTGTATGCTTTAAGGTGGCGTTAATTATTACTTAGATAATTGAGATTGCTCCATTTTCATCCTGAGCCTCCGATACCAATCATCTACGTGTATTCTACATTCCTCTATAGCAAGATGAGTTGTTTTTCATGAAGCATTAAAGCTCCTACTATATTTAGTTCGTTTGGTCGAGGTCCCAGCTTATCTTCTATTTAGCTCAGATGGATACCCCACTAAGACTTCAAGGGTTCAAAAAGTAGATGGCCTTTGTAGGGGAAATCAAAGAGGAGAGATTGAAGGGAATTCTGGTTCACCCGAATCCCTTGGTTATCAAAGCTATTATGAAAACCTTGGGGAGGGATTATATTTTAAATGAGGACCGGACTCGAGCTAATCCAGACATCGCAGCGATGTTCTTAGCAATAGCTATGCATCTTGAGAAAGATAGAAATGTAGTGATGAAACTCTACAAAAAAGTCTTCAAGAACGAAATGTTTGGCGAATTAGAGAGGGTGGTGGTCAACATTGATGAAGAGATTATAGATCCAAAGCCTCGGGATTATGACATCCTTATCAGGATGAATAATCCGGTGCCACGATACCCCCTTCTGGCTATAGAGGATCTTCAAGCCTTTGAAGCTTATAGCCCAACCAAGAGCAGGAATTGTTTCTTCCTTTTAGGGCTCTTGCAGGTTAAAAAGCCCCCATGTGAAAAATGGTTTATTAATTATCTCGAAGCTGAGAATATTACATTGATCCCGAACGAGATGCCAATTCCTCCCTCTCTTGCCTCCCCCTCCTCAGTAAAGCCAGAGAGCTCAGGAACCATGGACCCTCAAGGGCGGGGAAGGAAAGGATGAGGCTTCTACCGCAGGGGGGGCCTTCTTACGTTTTTGGTTCCTTTTTATCTATCAGAGTAGCAAGCAAGGATATGTTGGATCGAAAGCTGGGGGTTTGTCTTGGGTTTACCCTTTCACCACCCTTTTTGACTGTCAAGAGTTTTTTCTAACTTTCGTCCTATTTCAGACTTAAATTTTAAAGACTTATGGATGCTTAATCAATATATGCTCTAGCCTTAGTTATGAATTTCTCTCTCTAGCTCGCTGATTTCTACTTATGGGTTTAGCTGATTATGTTTGTCATCTCAGCCTCATGAAGTTTTTTTGAAAAAGCACTACTTTTTTAATGTCATGCGTGTATATATATATATATACACACATATGTATATACAAACATATATATATATTTATATATATAGTTATTTCCCTGTATACGAACTCCTATCTTCCTGTATACAAACTTCTATTGTCAGTATATTTTATTCTTAAGCATAGATGTTATTTCTTCTAAAGGGAAGATTTTCAAATTCTCTCTTTCGCGTTTTAAATTCTCTCTGTAGTGAGGTGAATTTTAGAGCTTTTTGACGAAAGAGTATGCTCATCATGTAGCTCTTTTAGTTAAGCCGAGAGGCTTCTACAATCATAGATGACGGTCATTTGAATTTCAATTGTGTTTCAGCCTTAATAATAATAAAAATCAATATAATTTCAATTGAATTAAGATTTAATTAATAACAAGCGGTTACCAAGACGGTTACACTGGATTATTAAAAATTGCTGTAATGCACCGTTCTTTGAATTGACAAAAAAAATTCAGATGCAGAAGCGAGCAATTAAAGATATGTGATATTCGTGTTTTCATAAAATATGTTTCTTTTCATACCGTTTTCATATTGTAGAATTATTTGAAGAATCATCAACAAAGTAATGGGTCTATCCATTTTATTGCAGAATAATTTGCACAATCATCAACAAATTAATCTTCAATTCTCTTGATGTAGTAAAAAACTCCTCTCTACTTCTACCTCACATTCAAAACTATAAGGATTTCAGAGGGATCGGTTACATCCAAGTAGTTGCTTTCAATCAAGTAGACATGTAGATCATCGGTAAAAGAAAAGTTCAATCCAACATTATCTTCATTCTCCTTAATATGGGCAGAACTATCACAGCCATCTGTTATTAATGCTCCAGGATCTCTCAATGTTTTTATTTCTATGGCTTTGCATTTTGATATACAATTATCTTCAATACAAGTAGAAGAAGAATTGCATGCATTAGGATTGTGCGAATTTGCAATCCTGTTGCTGAGATGAGTGTTTTAGTTTTTTATTTCATTATCTGTTCTCCAGAAGACGTTTCGCTGTTAGTTCCCAACTAATAAAAAAGTTTTGGTTTTCTATTGAGCCAAATTAAAGATGAAGTGTAATATGAACAAAATAGATTGTCTATACTTCCAATCAAATAAGATTGGCAAGCATTTAGCCAAATTCCACAATTGTTGCAAGCAATGTGGGAGCTTGAAATGGTAGTTTCAGAGCAGATCGAATTTCACTGTTTGGAGGATTTTTTCATTTTACTAAAAAAAATATGAAGCAGTGCAAACAACTAAATATTTAAAAGGTATCAATTTGTTTCATGTAGATAAATTACAACTACAAAGGACGCACGTCGTGGGAAGAGGAAACAGTTGCAAAGGAAGCTTTTGACAGAACACTTCAAACAAATCTTATTTCAGATACTCTACAACAATAAGATTATTGAAGGATATTCATACGTTGTTTCATAGCTCCCACGTTGGTACCCGAAAAGTGGATGTTTGCAAAGGTTATGAAATTAAGTTTTACACCTCCAAAAGCATTTTATCGAATTGTTGCATGCACAAGGTGGATGCTAGCAGAGGTCGTGGAATTTATCCTTATGCCTGGCAATTGCATTCATTTGATAGTTTCAAAAATCCTTTTCAACACATCCATTCTGTGCACATTTTGCATTAATTTTTTCCTATAAGAAATACAATCAAGCAATGTGCAATGACAAAAACCTCCCCATTTTTCATTCTTTGATGGATATCTGTGCATTGTATATATGTTTCCTTTTTCGGCATGAGCATAAAATACTTCCAAAGGTTGAGGTTTCATGTCTGTTGTTAAGAATTTTCTTTAAATGAAGCTTATTCCAAGCTCTATCTATAACCCTAATCATAGTTAAATAATTTTAATTATTTTCATCTTCATAAATTCAAATTTAACTTTCATTATCAAGAAACTCAAATTTATTTATTCTAAATTATTTTTCACAATTTAACATTATTTTAATCTACATATTTGAACATTATCCCTTACCCTAATCTTAAATGAACCTTATTCTTAAATTTAATTAAGCCTTGACTATAAACCTAGTTATAATTTAACCCTAATTATTTCCATCCCCCTAACTAAAAATTTAACGTACATGCCGAGTGGAAAAAACTGTCATATGCTAGGGAAATGCTAGGGAAATAGTTATTAAGATTTTCAATTTTTTCTAGGCAAATAATTAATAAAGTTTTCAACTTTAGTCAAAGAAATAGTAATTAAAATTTTTAGTTTTATATATTACTATTTTGTTCACCTAAAAAAAATAAAAAATTGTCAGTTTTCCTCCTTTTCCCTTTAATAAAACATTCAAATTGTAATACCTAATATTCAGTCTATCAATAAGATGCAATGTTCATAAATAAAAAAACAATATGATATCCAAATGAACAAAAATACTCTGCACAAATAGTATTCTTTCTTACTAAATAATTTTGTTCAACTTTACATCTTCCACTATTACAACAAATTTAGTGTTTAAAATTCATGCTAAAATCAAATTAAGGTTTATTTTTAAAAACTCTTTACAATTTTTTTTTTATAATCTTACATTATGTTTTTATGTAATGATTTCACAAACTACTTTTCATGCTCTTCAAATGTATCTAAATAATTATAGATTTATGAGTTATATTTATAGATTTAGCCCAAAAAATGCAGCCATTAGAGAATGGAGGAAAGCACCCCTCTAACATCAATATGGTTTCAAATTAACTACAATATATAATTTGAAATTATATAACTTGAAACAAAATTTAACTAACCCAAAGGAAACCCTAACCCTAAATTAAATTAATACACTAACTCTTACAATAAACCTAATCTAATTGTATCTCTAAACCAAATAAACCCTAATCCTAATAGTAAACCAAAATGAACACTAATCCTTATTGAAATAGGGCTACTATTTTAATCCCAATCCTAAGTATATTATTAAATCTAGAATTAAAATTATACAACAATATATATTTTGAAATTAATTTATGTCATGTTTTCCAATTCACCTGGTTTAGTGTTCTTTTTAGAAATTCAGAAAATAATATTGAATTATTTTTACTTTGAGCTGTTGAACTATTTAGTTTTGAATTATTTCAAAATTTATTTAAGATATTCTGAAGTGCCAACAAAAACATATCTAATTAGGGTCTTTTTTCATAAACCATAGATATGATGGGATTCAAAATAAAAATTTCAACCTAAGAAATGGAACCTTTGGAGCACGGAGGAAAGCATCCCTCTAGCATCAATAGGGTTAGTGTTAGAAATTATTGAAAGGGAATTTGATCTAAAATTAGGCTTTCATCTTCCTCTTCATAACATATATTTGATCTGTGTACTATAAGAAGTATATATATAAACATGTAGATGAGACAATAATAAATTTTAAAATAATTTTTTTTTTAATCAATGATATAGAGAACATGAATTAAAAAAATAATTTCTTTTGTAGGTATGAATCCAACAAGATTAAAATTTGATACGGAAGAGGAAAGAAGATAGATCGAAGAGCATATCAAAGGGAATATGGAAGATGACAATGAGAACAAATGATGAGGAAGTTTTTAATTCTGAAACAGAAGGAAGATAAAAAATTGATTTTGAATCAAGTGAGAGGTATAATCAACCAATAAAAACAAATATGGAATTGAATCTTCTAAATAAAAATTCAAGGACACTAGAATGTGTGTCTGAAACATCTTATCGGGCAAGTCAAATTGATGTCAATTTTATCAAACAAGGCAATGCAAAAAATATACAAAACGCAAATGATGTCCACAATGATTTAAGAAGATTCTGATTGTAGTTTTGACATCAATTAGATAGCTTTAGAGTGTCAAACATGTGATACATTTTTCAAGGTCTAGTATGTCACAGATGTTCACAACAAAGAAGAAATCACAGATTTTCAACTTAAAATAATATGGATCCTAGACCACAACCAGAGGAGCTTGCAAATTTGACTCAAGTAGAAGAAATGTTGATTGCATGTGTCAACCCCATTCTACAAGTTACACATGCAAAATCCAGTCAATATAAATATAAAGGGCACATGATAAGCTTCCCCCAAAATGTAGAGAATGTGTCAAAAAAATTGTCACATTTGATAGAGAACTTACCAATCATTATTGTTCGAAGGAGGGATCAACATGGAACAAAATATAGGTCTACAACTAATAGGGATCATGTGTACAGGGTACTCAAATACAAAACAGAGCATGACAAATTTTACTTTGATGTTGCGATTGATGAAAATGCTCTCAATAATCTATCAACAAATTCTGATGAGAATATTTTTAACAGATTGAAGACAGTGCACATGGAATTTGATTCAAATGAGTTCATATTTGTGGGTTCAATCATGGAGATAGATGAAGGTAATATAATAGAGCATACAACATCAATATCTTCGAGACCACTTAATGTCCAAAGAGAAATGGAACATGCATGGAATTAATCCATACATAAATCTCAAGAACTAACTCTTCCAAAGGCAACAATTGATATAGGACCTAGACAAAGAGCAAGGTTGATATTTGTGGAAATTTCTTGTGTAAAATATCTAGAGAGTCTAAGAATAATGCCCCCATTCCCATATGACCATTACAAGAAAATGAAAAATGGTAGACAACTTGCTAAGCACAAATATGAAGAATACAGGCTCAAAGTTTTAGAATAAAGATAATGTAGCCCTTTTCAAATTTATATCAATTTCCAAACATGCCTATGTATCCTTGTAATATTTTTAGTTTCTTTGAACAAAAATGAATACTAGATAAGTGTTGTTATGCTTCATTTTGAGTTATTCTATTAACTCATAGTTTCCAAAAATGTTTACTATCATATATGAGAATTTTTATTTGATGTAGAAAAGAAATATAATTCCATGGTTAATTGTAATGTGAAAACTAATTCCAAAGTTGACACAAACTATCTGTGAATTCTATCCAAAATAAAATGAAGACATGGGCACCCGGTATCTGCATCAATGCACCTTTGACCACCTGTATTGGTTTGACATCATCAATCCTATAGAGCAAGATTTGATTTCAAGAACTATCATTCAACCTAAAAATGATAGTAACTCAAACTAGAATAAAGTGCCACAAGCAATGAATTATTTAACAAAGGTTGTTAAATTAGTTTCATTTGAAATTACAATTATACTATAAAGAAGCTTCTATAATTTTAATTGGATGTTCCTTTTTTCTGAAATCTTGCTTCCCATCCCTAAATTTTGAATCCATCTCAATAATGGTTATAAGTTAATAATACTAAATATTTGGTAAACACAACTCAAAACAATAAATCAAAATACAAATTAAGTCCTACACTAAATCACATTGAACCCTCAATTTAAACAAAAACAAATTAAAATGAAATTAATTCATGTCAAGTCTTCCAATTCATGTTATTATCTTAAGAACAATATGCATTTGATATCATTGATATTAATTACAATTTAGATATATATTTTACTATCAATGTGTGTTCGACAAGATCATTAATATAGTTTATGCATCAAAAAGCTAACAAATACTGTAAGAGAATTCAAGTTCAAACTACCCTAATATCAATCTCACAAACTAAAAAAATGTACATTCTTTGGAATTTAACAAAAAAATATTACTTACCATCATATACGCTAACTTCAAACAAAATTATACAATAAACTACAAATCAAATCCAAACTCTTAAACCAATTTAATTCTATAATCAATAGAAACCCAAATTGAACCCTATTCATTATTGAATTAGGCCTGCTATTATGAACCAAATCAAATCATAATCCTAATCTCAATATGTGTACAATGAGATCATTAGGCTTATTATCTTAAAAACAATATTTATTTGACAACATTAATATTAATTAGAATTTAGATTATTATGTTAATCTCAATGTGTACGATGAGATCATTAATGTAGACAAAAAATGTAAGAGAATTCAACATCAAACTACCCTAATATCAATATCACAAACTAAAATTAAGTACTTTTTACAAAATTCAACAAAAAAATATGACTTACATCATATAGAAAACTAACTTCATACAAAAATATATAATGAACTACAAAATGAATCCAGACTCTTAAGCTAATTAAATTTTATAATCAATAAAAAATCCTAAATATAACGTTAGGATGCATTAAATATAAGGTAATTAAATTTTATAATCAATAGAAAACTAAATTGAACCCTATTGTTTGTTAAATTAGGCCTACTCTTTTGAATAAGATCAAATCCTTACCCTAATAGTAAACCAAAATAAGTCGAGATCCTTATTGAATTAGACGTACTATTTTGATTGCATTCCAAACTATAATTCTAAATCTAGAATTGAACCAAATGGAATCCTAAATATAACACTGTACAAAACTACGATGCATTAACTATAAAACAATATATAATTTAAAATTCAATTATGTCATGTCTTCTCATTAACCTATAAAATAACTACAATATATAATTTGAAATTATATATATTTAATCATCTAACTCTAATTCAAATACAAACTCTTAATCTAATTATATACTTAATTGAAGCCTAAACCTAAACCATTACAACCTAACCATAAAAAAAAATTGAACTTGAAACCTAAATCTATTTAAACAATAAACCAAATCAAACCCTAAACCTAACACTATACGAATCAAACCCAATCACTAAACCAAATCAAAGAGTAACATTAACACCACATTGAACCCTAAATTGAAGCAAAATTAAACACTAAACTGAATTGAACCCTAACCCTAACTAAACCAAATCATACCCTAACCCTAAATTAAATCATCTACTAGCTCTTACAAGAAACCTAATAAAAAATAACTTGAAACAAAATTAAACTAACCCAAAGAAAACCCTAACCCTAAATTAAATCAATACACTAGCTCTTACAATAAACCTAATTCAATTGTAATTCTAAACTAAATAAAACCCTAATCGTAATAGTAAACCAAAATGAACACTAATCCTTATTGAAATAGGGATACTATTTTAATCCCAATCCTAAGTACATTATTAAATCTAGAATTTAAATTATACAACAATATATATTTTGACATTAATTTATGTCATGTATTCCAATTCACGCAATTCACGCTGTGATTGCTAGTAGCTTATATATATTTTATAATATATATAGATTAGAAGTGATTTAGATTTTTATTTCATGTATGACAAACTTCAAATCTCATGCTCTCATAACAAATCACAAAGGGTATTTATGAGGGTGTATCTGACCTAAATTTAGATTGGATTGTTAGCATAGTAAGAAAAAAGTTATTTTAGTTAATTCTAATTATATAAATTATCAATATAATGTAAAAGTGAACTTGCTATGAATTTAAATCTATTAAGACTAACTTAATTTGAATTTTCATTAATAGATAAATTAATTGATTTTACAATTTTTAAAGTAAATTAATTATTAATATAATTTTTTTTTAAATATATCTTTTTGGAGAGGAGATATATTGTTTACAGTTTGATAATTTTAAAAAATATATTATTTTAATATTTGTGATCTAAAATTTTAGTGAGTTGATTATTTTGTATTTTGTATTTTATATTTTAAATACATAATCATATAATCAAAATTTTATGAAAATAAATTATTTTGGTAGTTTTATATTAGTTTATTTCATACAACACTAATCTTCAATAATTATTTAAATCTATCTTTTATACTTCAGAATAATTAATATTTAAAAAAAATGAAAAACATACAAGACTATTTTATTTCACTTTGGAATTAATTTATTAATACTATAAAATTATTTAGTTAAACTATAACTTGTAGTTATAATTAAATAAATTAAAAAATGTATTTAACGTTACTGTCATTTAATTCATAAGAACCCTAAAATAATTATTTTTTTTCACCTTATTTTTTATTAAATATTTTTATATATAAATGATTATAAAACTTTACTGTAAAATTTCTTTTTAAGCATGTTTATTAACAAAACTAAACTATTCAATAATCATTTTATATTAAAATATGTCAACTAAAACACAACAATATTTTAAAATAATAATAGAAATAGACAAAATTATATGATGAAAATTTATATATTCAATTCATTCTTTTTTTATTAGATTACGAATAACATAAATGCAAAACCTAGATCAACAATCAAAATCTAAACCACAACATAGAAATTCATGTATTTTAATGAAATTTAATTATCTTTATCAACAACTTTTGAAGAGTTGTAGATTTTAAAAAACTATTATTTTTCAATCACATAATTTGTTTATACAATCATTATATTTTAGTGGGAGCAATTGGGGTGGGGCTTAAAAATTGTCCCACAAGCTTAGGAATATTTTTTGCCACTTTAATTAGCTGAGACTCATTTTTATAAGATCCACTAGCTTCCATAAATTTGAGAGCTTAAAATGTTACGTAGAACTACACTACTAAATCTTAGCAACCACTAATTTTTTAAGAGGCCCCCATAGTGCCACTTGAAATTATTTTAGCAAGCCCCGTCCATTAGACCTTACCTTAACTATCCAACTATTGAGGATAAGTATAACCCCACTATAGAGGTGAACAATACAAGCATGACTAACGGGAAAAATTAAATGTTATATTTGAATAATATTTATTTAATTTTAAATAATAATAAAATTAATTGAGTTTGTGATGTTTTTTTGAGTTTGATATATTAAAATTATAAATATCATATAATATTTTTTAAGTAATTTAATTTATAATTATTTTTTAACATAAATTTTAGTTGCAACTTAATTTGGTCTTTAGTGGATTTTTATTAGATTTGTTCAAAATAATTAAAGAATTAAATTATTAAATTTTAGTTACAAGAAAAATGATTTTTTTTTTATAAAGATAAACAACCACCTCATGCTTTGTGTTTTGTGTTCATTATCCTTGGGTTTATTCCTCGATTGGGGGATAAATCCTTGTGATAAAGTGCTCCCTCTCTTTCTCTCTCTTAAGTGTATCCTAACTTAAGCAATCACTCCTGATAAGGTGTGCATGATCACTTTAATGTGGGGGCATACACTCCGCTCATATTTTCCTTCTTGATACTTAAAGTTACTTAGTGAACTTGGCTTTGCTTTGTAATTTTTGGGTATCCTTTTTTGTCATGACTCATAGTGAGGGAAACTTTACTACTTGCAGTCATGGTTCTCCCTCTTTATCTTCCCTTTTACTTTGTCAATCGAAGTTGTAAGATTCTTAGTCCACTGGGTCTAGGTGTATCTTCCCTCCTTGACATGGTGAAAGTCTTCCAATCTTGTCTCGTACTTTACCGGTAGTATTGGCATACACTTATACTCCCGCTAAAGTGGATGCTAAATGTAGCATCATAAAATTGCGACCCTTGCAATTTTGGACTACATTTAAGTCTTTGCATTAGTGGATGAATCCCTAAGCCTGATCGGAGACCCGAAACATGTTCATGCCATCAGTAACTTGCATTTTCCATTATTATGCATTGTCTCTAAGCTATTGCATGTCCTAAATTAGGACAAGATAGGGGCATGGCGCCCCTACCCTCCCGAGATAGGGGCATGGTGCCCTTGCCATCCCAGGACAAGGATGTGGTGCCCTTGTCCTGGCCCTATTTTGGCCCTCCTTTGGTCCCATCTTAAATTGATCTTTTCAATTGTTGAGCAAGAAAAATTTTCTATATCGACCTAAGACAAAAAATTATCTAAACACCCCTAATTGGCAAGTATATAACGAGCACTTCCCCTCCTTTTTGTATAAGCGATGATAAGTGACAAAAAGTTGATCATAAAGAGAAATTAAGTGCAAGAATTCAAACATCCAAGCATTGAGCATTTCAAGTCTCCTTTCAAGGCTAGGTGTTTCATTCAAGTCAAGGATTCAACCATTGAAGAAGAGATATGTATCAACACTCAATACATCCTATTTCACATATCCTTTCAAGAAAACTCATCAACATTTCAAATGCATCCCCTTCTTGAGGTGGATTTTACTTTAGACATTTCCTTTCATTTACTTGCAACATATTTTTCAACCACTTGGTTAATTCCAAAATGCGGTTTGACTTGAAGGAAAATCCCTAATCCCAACAACATTTAACTCTCTTTTGCATGTGTAGGTTGTAGGTGCGTGACTATAATTGCAAGTTTAGGCTTCATTTTCAAAGATGAAAAAACCCTTATCGGTGCACAGATTTTTTGAAGGACCGGGTGCAACTTCAACACAGTCCTTGCAACTTTTGCCCAGATTTGCAGGGAAGCTTCATCCCAACATTCTACTACTAGTTCCAGGTGGACAGCTTGATCCCACATCTCTATCTCAAGACAAAACTGCTTCTTTGTCATTTCCACAATTAGTCTTAATTTTCTTAATTAAACTAGTCCATTATAAAAGAGGATTAATTTAATTTCTCAATACATTCCAAATTTCTTACAATTCACTGAGTATTCAATCTCTTTCCATTGGGATTGGATCTAGTGAATTCAGCCCCTCTTTTAAATGTAATGTGTGTGAAAAGTTGAAGGAAATCCTTTGTGAAACTTTCATCCCTCTTTTGAGGGGAGTAAATATTTCCACTTGATTTCCCCTCATCACTTTTCACCATATTACAAGGCCCATATCTTTATGTAACACAATCTACAAGATTTTCACCAAAGCTTCTCATTCCAAAGATCATATCCATGGAACAAGGAGGTTTTGTCATAGGGAGGGAAACATATGAAGGGGAAATTGTAGCACATGAAGTACTTCATATAATAACATCATCCAAGTTGCCCACGTTCATTTTAAAATTAGACATGATGAAATCCTATTATAAGGTAGATTGGAAAATCTTGAATAAGGTTTTGGCAAAATTTGGCTTTTGTTCGCAAAGGCGGAGGTGGGTAATGTCTTGTTTTTCTGGAGCTAAGTTTTTTAGTAATCATAAATGGGTGTCCAATTGTAATTTTTAATGCTACCCAAGGTGTCAATCAAGGAGACCCACTCTCACCCTTTCTCTTTATTATAATGGTAGAAACCTTAAGCAAATTCATTCATCTTAGATATAGCCAAGGTCTATGGAATGGTGTGCAGATTCCAAACTCAATTATATCAGTTACACATTCATTATTTGTGAATGATACACTTCTCTTTAATAAGTCCATATTGTGTGATGATAAAAAAGTTAACGAAGTACTGGATAAGTATTCATCAAGATCTAGTCAAAAGATTAATGCAGCAAAAGAAAAAAATTATATTATAAATATTCTTGATGAAGTTTGAAAGAGAATAGTAAAGACTTTGGGTTTTTAGGAAGTAGAGTTGACTTGCACGCATTTAGGGGTCCCTTTCTTTAAAGGTTCAAATAAGGCTTATTACTGGGACAAGGTTATTGACAGACTCAAATCGAGAATCTTAATACGGAAAGGCAAGTGGCTATCAGTGTCAGGTAGAATTCTTCTTATCAAATCAGCTTAATCATCTAGTCCAAATTACTTCCTAGCTATCCTTAAAGACCCATCATCTGTAATCTCTAAGATTGATAAAATTATAAGATCTTTTATTTGTAAAGGAAATATTAATAAGAAGATAAAAGTTCCTCTCATATCTTTAGAAGGATTGGCAAAAGGGAAACATCAAGGAGGGGTAAGGATTCAAAATATTTTGTGGAGAAACAAGGCTTTTGGATCTAAGTTAATATTAAGGATTTATTCTAATATAGAGGCAAAATGGGTCAGAATATTACAAGCCAAATATTTAGACAATGATAACCCGACATAAATCTTAACATTAGTTGATCCTCCAAAGGGTTCTGCTATTTGGAATTTTATCCTTACTAGTAGAAACCTAATCACCAAGTTCTCTTCATGTGATATAAATTATTGTCAAAGTGCAAATTTTTTGTTAGATTCCTAGAATGGGAAGCCTCCTTTATTAGAGAACAAGGAGCTTCACGAAATAAGAACCACTTTATCTAAAGCCTAAGGTGAAAATTTGATAGATTATGTGCAATCCTCCAACCCATTAACTAGGAAAGTAATGTGGAAAAAGCCTTCTAGCAGCCTCATCATTATGCAACAATCTGATTTTTTCTGCAAAGTGGTTAATGAAAGAACACTTTATCAATTAAAAAAAAACAAATAAAATAATATGAGAAACTTCTAAGATGTGGACATATTCAGTAAAGGAAGGGTACATGAAATCCTAAGTCAAGCCAAACATAACACATGGTCAAAATGAGATTTTTCATTTTGTTGGAGCAATAATATTCTACCAAAGGCAGACAATTTCATTTTGCTTGCTATTCAAAAACGAATCCTAACAAGTGATCAACTTTTGAAATTAAAAATAACGGACCCTTTAAAGTGCCCATTATGTGAAGAAGAGTTATAATTAACAATTCACTTGCTCCTTCAATGCAATTTTGCCCAAGAATGTGTTAATCCCAGCTAGTACTGAGAGGGGAGGGGTGAATCAACACTATACCAGTTTTTACCAGATTTAACCTTAATCAGAGTTTCTATTCAAACTTAACACTTATGTGTATAAGAAACATTAATAAGAAACACATAGACATAAAATAAAACACACGTGACTACCAATATTTATCACATGGAAACCCAAATGGGAGGAAACCACGGTGTGAGTATAAACTCACGAAATCTGCACTCTTCTCGAGTACATCCGGTGAGGAGCCATCCCTGTTAGGAGATTACAAAGACACTGTTAGGTGCCACCTAGTTAAGGGATTTTCTTTAAGGCCTGTTAGAAGCTTTACCCTATTAGAGGTAGCCTTATTAAAGGACTTGGGATCATCAATTATAATATCACCCAGTTAAGGGATTTTACAAAGGGACCTGTTAAAGTCCACCCGGTTAAGGGATTTTGTTGTTGTAGTTATTAGAAACAATAGAGAGAATGATCTGCTATAGTAGCTACTCTTAGCTTAGTCAAATCCAATTGAAGCTCTTTGTTTTCACCATCAGTTATACTTGCTATGCACTCTACTAGTGCTCTATATTTCACTTGCTCTGCACTCTACTGGTACTCTGCATTCTTTCTTTACACTTCACACTATCTGAACTCTACACACTCTCTTCACCACTGTACTATTCATTTAGTAGTTCTGCACTCTTCTCACCTTGCTAGATTGCCTCTCTTCAAAATTGCACTTAGAAATTTTACGATCAAAATTTTTAGTTTTCACCAAAAACATGTATACCATGTTTTGTCGACACTAAACTCAGTAGATTTGAAATTCAAATATTCTTGCACTTTTTCTGTGCACTCTCCATCAATCACGCAAGTAACTCATCCTTATTTGCCACCACAACTTATAATTCTACCAACTTCTGGGTTGTGTTTTGCCTTTTTAATGCAAAATAGAAAATCCACACAGATCTCACCTTAACTAGTTGTTAACTGTTGTAGACTTCACTAGCTGTTTGTTTTGATGATATCTCACCATGATCAATTCACCTTTGGTCATCACATCTAGCTTATCGTTCACTACTCTGAGATTCTCGATGGGTAGCATTCTTCAACCTGTATCACCGTTTCACTGGTGTAACTCTTCATCTTTTTGCCACTAGTCACTAATCATCAACCAGACTGATCACCTGTCTGTCCAAAGTGTTCTGATCATGCATAATACTAATAAAATACAATTTGAGTCACCTGTTGTGACCACATCATCATTTCAACTACCTTTGTAAGAAACTAATCTCAACACCTATCAGATGCTTGACTTGCCGGTGAGGTACTCTGTTTATCCTTCAACCAATTAGTCTTCGACCAAAACATTGCTTAAGTGTGTCAATGATGCATATTAGGGAAGCACTAAATCCTTTGTACTATTTGCATCCATGAGTAAACCATTGAGGGTTACCACACCTCCTTTCCCATGAGCTTGGCCTTATTCACCAGTAAGTGTTGGTCATCAATGACAATACTAACTGATAAAGTAGTTGTGCAAACACCATCAGTTATGCCAACAATCTCCTCCTTTGGAATTGACGACAACACTTCAAATTATTCTTTTAGCAACTACTCACTTTTTCTTCTACTGTACTGATCAGCTGCTCTGTTTGATCTTGAGTAAAGATCTTACTCCCCCTTTGACAACAATGCCAGAGGTGTAGTCTAGACATCCTATTTTACATACTGCAATGACTGCTTCCCCTAATAGGAGTAGTCCACAATCATCAATCCAAATACATAGTATTTTCAAGAAAATTATACCGGATTGATGTTGTTCCAATCTTCACTCACCTTAGAGAATGTAGGGGAATTACCCCTAGCTTACCTCTGAGATACTCAAAAGTATCCTTAGGTAGTGACTTGGTGAATATGTCTACAACCCATTCCTTGGTTGGCACATATTATAGTCTAACTTCTTTGTCATGTACATGTTCCCTAAGATAATGATATTTTATTGTAATATGCTTTGTTTTAGAGTGCATTATCGGGTTTTTTGATATGTTGATGGCACTTGTATTTTCACAGTGTATCAGGACCAGTTTAGTCACCTCTTCTTGGATACCTTCCAAGATCTGCTTAATCCATACTACCTGTATAGAGCTGATTGCAACAACTACATACTCTGCCTCAACTATGGATCTAGAGATACAATTTTGTTTCTTTCTTTTCCATGATACAATCCTATCTTCAAGAAAGAATGCACCTCCACTAGTGCTCTTTTTGTCATCAATGTTCCCTGCCCAATTTTCATCAGTGAAGACACTTAAGTTGAAATTTCCCTTATGTGGATATCAGAGACCATACTCATCAATCCCCTTAAGGTATCTGAATATTCTCTTAACTGCCACTATATGAGTCTCTTTTGGATTTGTGGTAAATCTAGCAACCAAGCCAACTGCTTGTGCTATATCCGATCTACTGTGCACTGCATACTATAGCTTACCAATCATAGATCGATATAGTGTCTCATTCACTTCATTAGCCTCATTTTCTTTGGAAATCTTGCAACCTGTAACCATCAGAGTTCCAACATGTTTGGAATCTTCCATTCCAAAGGTCTTCAATATTTCCCTTATATATTTGGTCTGGCTAATAAATATACCATTCTTTAGCTAAGAAACTTGTAGACCAATGAAGAATTTTATTTCACCTATCATGGACATTTCAAATTCTTTCTTCATTTCTTCTACAAAACCTTTTCTCGTTTCATCATCTCCTCCAAAGATGATGTCATCTACAAAAATCTCTGCAATTAGATGTTTTCCTTCTTTTCCATTCTTCAAATATAAGTTACTGTTGTCACTAGTTCTCATGAACCCTATAATTTATTAGGTATGAGTGTAGTCTCTCATACCAAGGTCTTGGTGCTTGTTTTAGCCCATAAAGAGCCTTTTTCATCTTCCATACCATATGTCTTCCATCTTCTGAAGCAAACCCTTCCAGTTGCTCAATATATACTTCTTCCTCTAGAACACCATTGAAGAATGCCGATTTGACATCCATTTGGTAGACCTTAAAATTACCATAAGATGCATAAGCAAGCAAGATTCTGACCCCTTCTAGTCTGGCCACTAGTGGAAAGGTCTCTCTGTAATCCAAACCTTATTCCTGTGCATACCCTTTGAAGACAAACCTTGCTTTGTTTCTTACTACTTGACCGATTTCATCCATTTTGTTTCTAAACACCCACTTGGTGCCTATCACATTTTTGTTCTCTAGTCTAGGCACAAGGGTCCATGTTTCATTTTTCTCAATCTGCTCTAGTTCTTCATCCATAGCCTTGATCCAGACTTCATCTTTCAGAGCCTCATTTGCTATTTTGGGATCAATTTTAGAGAGCAGACAGGTACTCTCCCTTTCTTTTCTTCTATTCAATACTCCTACATTCTTGCCACCAATAATATTGTTAGCAGAATGATTGATTCTAACATACCCTGGTGGTGTTGGTTCATTTCTTGGAGCTTCTTCTAGCGGTTGTGCAAGTTCTACTTCACATGCTTCCTCATTTGTAGCTACACTAGGATTCTCACCAGTAGGTTTGACCGGTACAATGTAATCGAATCCTTGATAGTCCTCTGGTTCACTCTTGATATCCTGTTCATTTTTCTCAAAGAACTCATCTACTCTGACATTTGCACTTTCCACAATCTTACGGTCTGTTTGTTCAAAAATAGATATGCTTTACTCTCAGTGGAGTAACCTAAGAATATTCCTTCATCACTCTTAGGATCAAAATTTTGAGAGTACTAATCCCTCTTGATGTAGCACTTGCTTCCAAATGCCTTGAAGTAACTCACATTCGGTGGGTATCCACACCATAATTCATAAGTAGTCTTATTTATCCACTTCTTCACCTGTATCTAGTTCAAGGTATACATAGCAATACTCACTGCTTCTCTTGGTCTCCAGAAGACATGTGGAATATCCTTTTGAATCATTAGAGTCCTTGAACAATCAATTAGAAATATGTTTCTTCTTTCAAAAACCCCATTCTATTGAGGTGTTCTAGGTGCAAACATTTGCCTCATAATCCCATGTTCTTCACAGTAATTTATAAACTCTAGAGAGGTAAACTCTCCTCCTCTATCCGATCTCAAACATTTCATACTCTTACTGGTTCCTCTCTCCACTCGAGCCTTGAAGACCTTAAACATGTGAAAGGTTTCAAATTTTTCTTTCAAGAATAAAACCCACATCATTCTTGAGAAATCATCTACAAACAACATGAAGTACTGGTCCCCATAGAAACTCTTAGTCCTCATATGACCAGAAAACTTTGTCTGCACTAAGTCCAACATATTCTCAGATGAATAATATTTTTTGTTGAAACTAGATCTGGTCAACTTTCCTAGTTGACATTCTTTGCACATGGCATTCTCAGGTTTCATAATGTCAGGCATACCTTTGATAGAATTCATTTTACTAATTTTTTCTATGCTATCAAAATTTTAACGTGACACTAACTTTTGTGCCACAGCCAACTATCTTCTACCTTTTCCATTAGGCAACTTCCTATAGTGGTATCCAGGTAGAATAGATTACCACTAGTTTGTCTATCGATAGCAATCAAACCTCCTAATTTATCACTTATTTTGCATATTCCTTCATTAAATTCCAACTGGTAACACTCATTGTTAATTTTTGAAACACTTAACATACTTTAATTTAGCCCTTATACCCAGTAAACATCTTCACAATTGGTTTTATCATTTAGGGCAATATATCCCATACCTTTTACTGCACAGGGAGCATCATTACCAAATCTCATTAATCCTCCATCACAGTCCTCCATGCTGAGGAATTTGTTCCTGTCACCAATCATGTGGTGAGTGCAACCACTATCAATTACCCAATCTCCACACTGGTTTGAAGTAGAAATCAGTGCCATATCACTTTCCTCTGTGCTATCTTCCTTTACCACTACAAATGCAATCCCTTCTCCATCATATCCTTCTGATTCTTCATTTGTAACTCCTTTTGCAAGATAGCACGCCTTCTTTCTCTTTTCTTTGTATCTTTTAAATTTATCCTTCCTATCATGTCTAGGACATCTGGATGAAATGTGACCCATTTTATTGCATGAGAAACACTTCAGAGGTAGTTTAACTCTGTACTTCCCTTTTCCTCTTGGCAACCTTCTTGCTATTAGAGCTTCAAGATCATCTTGTTCATGTTCTTCAAATAACAAGTTGTCATATTCATGATAATGACCAGTTCTTGCAGTAGAACCACTTCTAGTTTCTTTTCTTCTCATTGTTGGTGCAAGTGTCATGGAAGATTTGAAGGCAACATCAATCTTTGGCATACTGTTATCATAGTTGCTTAGTTTAAAGGCAGTCAACTTACCGATTAAGGAGTCAAGTGTAACATTAACTATTCCCAAAGATTTGAGTTGCTGAATTACAAAAACCCTTATGGCATATTATGGTAGAAAGGTTCTCAAGATTTTTCTGACCGCATCATCTTCTTCAAGTTTTTCTCCAACATTTCTGAAGAAATTTACCACATCCTATATTCTTTTTCTATATCATTCTATATTATCTCCTTATTACATCCTTGTCTTATCAAATTTGCCTCTCCAACTGTCCACCTTAACCTTTTGTACATTAGGATCTCCTCAATAAATAGTCTTCAACTTATTCCACATCTCACACACTATTTTTATATCTTGAATCTTAGCATACTCGTTATCAGATAGAGTACTGGCAATCACCTCCATAGTTGTGATGTTATCTTGCTTCTCTCTGATTTGATATGCAATGAGAACCCCTGTAGGTTCATCCTACTCTATGCTTACATGATTCCAATATTGATCTCCTAGGGTTCTTAGGTAGAGCTTCATTCGACCACACCATAATGTGTAGTTCTCCTTAGAGTGTTGGCATTTACATGAAGATTGCATTATTTATATGTTATATTGTCATTGATGTCAATTAACCGGTAATGATATTTTGATATTGTTGTAATATTGTTTTGTAACTAGTAGGAAGAATTTGTGGAGTGAACCAGTATTGCTATATATTAGAGAGTTGAACCGGTAATCGGTAAACCCTACCTGTTGTTTTTTATAAACCCTAACTGATTAAGTTTGGTGAATTGGTTATATTGGTTTATGAATTGATGATGAGCTGCAATGATTATGACACGTATGATTATTGTATGAAGACAATTTCAAGTGATTTTGGCGAGTTGTTGTAATGGTTTTTGTCTAGGGAATGAGCAAGTATATTGTATATAATACAAAGCATGTAATGAGTTACTAAGTTGGATGAAGCGGTGAACAAGGAGCGATCAAGGTTTTCTTGATTGATGTGAAGATATTGCTATGTAATCTAATGGTCATACTTGAATGGACTTGTTTATAATCTTTGTTAGAATTAGGTTTTTGTTATGTTACCGACCTAATTGATTTGATTATAAGGTTAATGAAGTTGTTTAGTTCAAAGAGCTGGCAAAGAGTTGGCAAAGATCAGTTGAGTGTGTGGTTTTTGAGCCGGATGATATATTTGCAGTTTGAGTAAAGGAGGATTGGATCATGAAAAGGATTTGATCAAGCAAGTGTACTTCTATTCAGACAAATCTACAAACTCCTATTGTTTTCTAACAATTATAGCATAATTGAAATCCCTTAACCGGGTAAGCTCTAACAAGCTTGGTACTATTCAAATCCTCTAACAAGGTGATCCATTAGCTTGGATTTTCAAATCTTCTATCGAGGTTAATCCTTACAAGGTATTGCTTCTAACAAGGCATTGTAGTCAATCCCTTAACTGGGTGGTTTCTAATAGAATCAGTTCTTAATAGGACTTTTGTAAAGTTTTAATAGGCTAGGCTCCTAACAAGGTGATCTTTAAAAGAGTTCATATAGTTATCTTGTGAGTCTCATCTCATCATGGTTTTTTCCATTTGGGTTTCCACGTCAAAAATATTTATGTCAAGTGGTGAATTTGTTTGTGGTTATGTTCTTATGGTTTATTTACTTAACTACTTAACTACTTGGATAAGTTATGATAACCGGAAGCATTGAGAAATGAAGTCTGTTGACATACAAAAAAGCATTTGGATGTTAATAAGTTTGAATTTGTTTATTGTTAATTTGTTGTAATAGTCAACCAGTTTATCTTATGAGTTTTTATCTTGACAGTGGTATTACATTGATAGTTCTAAGTGTACTTTGAGAGAATTATTTTTCAAATTGGTGAAGTTTGTATCAGTTTTTCTATCTATTGATTTGCCCCCGCCCTCTCAGTAGTTGACTAGATACTTATTATTTCATCATACCATCAATTGGTATCAGAGCATATCAAGTCCTCTAAGGTCTAAGCCTAACATCTTGAGGTAAAGATCTTGTAGATCACAATGAAGAATGAAGGTCCAAAATTTAATAGAGAGAACTATAGGATATGGAGTGACAAAATGAAAATTTATATCAAGAGTATGGGAAGCCAGTATTGGGAGCATGTTGATACTAAATATGTTGCACGTACTGGGATGTTGATCGATGATCAAAAGAAAGAGCAACAAGAAAATCATAAAGCATTAGAGGCCATTATCAGTTCTTTCTCTGATGCAAAGTATGTAGATGTTCATGGTCTACAGACTACATATGAGGTATGGAAAAAACTTGAAGAGATTTATAGTGGTGATGAACATGTTAAGATTGCTAAAGAAGGAAGTCTAAGAGGAAAGTTTGATGACATGCAGATGGCTGAAGGTGAGAATATCCAGCAGTATGGTCAAAGGATAAAAGAGCTAGTCGGTGAAATTAAGAGTGCAGGAGGTAAAGTGGAAGATTCCATAGTGATCAGTAAGGTACTAAGAACCTTGCTACTGGTCTATGCTATCCAAGTTGCAGTCATTGAGGAGTTAAAGTCCATTGAAAAAACTAGGGTAACTCTTGACTCCATCATTGGAAAGCTTAGTGCTTTTGAATAAAATGGTTATGATGGTAGTGTACAGAAATCTGAGTCTGCATTTAGAGCTTCTATTTCTAACCCATCTATGAGGAAAACTAGAGATGCTAGTCACAGTTATGAATCTAGATCCAGTAGAGAAGTTGATGATGAAGACAGTTTAGAAGATCTTGAAGCATTGTTGGCCAAGCGGCTTCCTAGAGGTACAGGTAAATATAGAGGCAAATTACCTTTGAAATGTTTTGCATACAACAAGATTGGACACATAGCTGCTAACTATCCTAATGGTGATAATGAGCACAAATGAGAGAAATTCAAGAAGTATAAGGGTAAAGGCAAAATATATTGTCTTATTGCTATTGATGGTGGTATCACTGATGAAGAATCTGATGATGATGCTAATGAAGACATTGTGTTTGTAGCCATTAACGAAGAGATGTCAGACCAAAAGGCATTAGTATCCAGGATGTATAACTCTGATGATTGGATCATTGATAGTGGTTGTTCACATCACATGACTAGCGATCGGAACAAATTTATATCTTTGAAGGAATTCGATGGTGGAGTTGTAAGATTTGATAATGACTCACCCTGCATGGTTAAAGGTAAGGGAACTATTTCTCTTAATGGAAAGAACAGTGCAAATGATATCTCATGGGTTGAAGGTTTAAAGCACAATCTTTTGAGTGTGGCACAACTCAATGGTAGAGGATACCCATTGGAGTTTAAGAATGGTATGTGCAAAATCTACGATAGCAAAGGTGAACTTATTTCAACCGGGAAGCAAACTAAAGGTAACCTGTTTCACCTTAATCCTAAAGTGAACAACTATTTAATTACAAAGATAGATGATAGTCAGCTTTGGCATAGGAGATTTTGTTATATAAACTTTTATAACATTGCTAGAGTGAGTAAGTCCAAGATAGTGAGAGGTTTGGGTCAGTTGGACAAACCGGTTAATGCTCTATGTAAATAATGTCAGTTAGGAAAGATGACATCCTCAACTTTCAAGAGAAAATATTTTTTAGTGAAACATTTGTTACTTTTTCTCAGACTTGTAGTCATTAATGAAGAGATATCAGACAAGAAGGCATTATTATCCAGAATGGATAACTCTGATGATTGGATCATTGATAGTGGTTGTTCACATCACATGACCGGTGATCGGAACAAATTTATATCTTTGAAGGAATTTGATGGTGGAGTTGTAAGATTCGATAATGACTCACCTTGCATGGTTAAAGGTAAAGGAACTATTTCTCTTAATGGAAAGAACAGTGCAAATGATATCTACTGGGTTGAAGGTTTAAAGCACAATCTTTTGAGTGTGGCACAACTCAATGGTAGAGGATACCCATTGGAGTTTAAGAATGGTATGTGCAAAATCTATGGTAGCAAAGGTGAACTGATTGCAACTGGGAAGAAAACTAAAGGTAACATGTTTCACCTTAATCCTAAAGTCAACAACTATTTAATTTCAAAGATAGACAATAGTCAGCTTTGGCATAGGAGATTTTCTCATATAAACTTTGATAACAATGTTAAAGTGAGTAAGTCCAAGACAATGAGATCTTTGGGTCAATTGGACAAACTGGTTAATGCTCTATGTAAATAATTTCAGGTAGGAAACATGACATCCTCAACTTTCAAGAGAAAATCTTTTTCAGAGAAACATCTGTTAGATTTGGTTCATACAGTTCTCTGTGGATCAATAAGGACAAAAAGTATTCAAGGTAACATATATTTTATGATCTTCATTGATGATTGCTCAAGGATGATGTAGTTCACATTCTTGAAGGATAAGACTAAAGCTTTTGGTAAGTTCAAGGCATTCAGGGCCTTAACTGAGAAGGAGAGCGGTAAGAAGATAAAGTGTCTGAGGAAAGATCAAGGTGGTGAATTTACTTATGAGGAATTCAATAGATATTGTGAAGAAAATGGTATCAAATGAGAACTTTCTGCACCAAGGACACCATAGCAGAATGACATCGTAGAAAGAAATAGCTAGTCAGTCCTTGAAGCTGCTAGGATGATGTTGATACAAGGAGGTGTAGTGAAAACTTTCTGGAGAGAAGCTATCAGCACAACTATCTACACTATGAACCAAATTCTGTTAAAAAGAGGTAAGGACAATACTCCTTATGAATATTGGTATGGAAGATCACCTAATGTTAATTATTTCAAGATATTTGGAAGCAAATGTTTTATTAAGAGGTGATTATATTAGCAAATTTGAGGCTAAAACTGATGAAGGTATATTTCTTGGCTATTCCACCAAGAGTAAGGCCTGCAAGTGTTTTAACAACTAGACACAAAGAATTATTGAGAGTGCTAATGTTCGAGTGGATGAATATCCTGAAGTCTCAAAGGAAACTAGTTTGGAGAAAAAGGATGAAGATCCTTGCATTTTGTTTTTGGAACTAGAAACTGTGAAATCTGAAACCGGCAAAGCAAATATTGATGTACTAGTTCAAACAAAACAAATAAATTTAGAAGAAGATGATGATAATGAAGAAGTTTAACTTGAAGATAATGATCATGTTATTCCAAGATATGTGAGACTGAATCACAATCCTGAATAGATTATTGGGCATAAGGATGTTGGAGTACTAACCAGAAGAAGAATCAGAGAGAATTCTTGCATGATCTCCACTATTGAACCAAGAACTACTAAGGAAGCATTTGGTGATGATCATTGGGTTAAAGCTATGGAGGAGAAACTAGATCAAATTGAGAAGAACAACACATGGACCTTAGTACCTTGACCAGTCAATAAAAATGTGATAGGTACTAAGTGGGTATTCAGGAACAAATTGAATGAAGATGGTGTTGTAGTTCGCAACAAAGCTAGGTTGGTTTGCAAAGGTTATGCGTAATAGGTAGGAGAAGATTATGGTGAGAATTCTGCACCAGTTGCAAGATTGGAAGGTGTCAGAACTTTACTTTCATTTTCAGAACATAAGAAAATCAAGGTATACCAGATGGATGTTAAGTCAACATTTTTGAATGGGATACTGGAAGAAGAAGTATACATTGAGCATCCAGATGGTTATGCTTTGAATGATGAGAAAGACATGGCATGCAGATTGCATAAGGATTTATATGGATTAAAGAAGGCACCAAGAGCATGGTCTGAAAGGCTTCATACACATCTGATGAAGATAGGCTTTCTGAGAACCAGTGATGATAGTAACATATATCTCAAATCTGAAGGAGATAAAATACTGGTCAGTGAAGTATTTGTAGAAGATATCATATTTGGAGGTAATGATGACATGTGAAATAGTTTTTGCAGATGAAATGAAAAATGAGTTTGAAATGTCTTTAGTGGGAGAAATAAAAAATTTCATAGGCTTGCAAATACAACAAATGAAGAATGGTATTTTCATCACACAGTCTACGTATGTGAGAGAGGTCTTGAAGACATTTGGCATGAGTGACTGTAAACTAGTTGGGACACCAATGGTTACAAGTTGTCTAAGGAAGATGAATCCACATGTGTTGATGAGAAGGAATACCGGTCAATGATTTGAAAATTGCACTATGTTGTTCACAATAGATTGGACATAGCTCATGCAGTTGGAATAGTTGCTAGATTCTAGAAGAATCCTAAGGAATCACATCTGATAGCAACCAAGAGGATTTTTATATATATGAAAGGTACTATTGACTATGGATTATGGTATCCATATGGAGTAAATTTTGACTTGAAGGTGTACACAGATGCAGATTGGGTAGGAAATGTTGATGACTAGAAAAGCATAGCCGATGGAGCATTTAATCTTGGAGGAAGACTTGTTTGATGGAGTTGTAAGAAGCAGAGTTGTACATCACAATCTACTATTGAAGCTGAGTATGTTGCAACTTACATGAATTGTACCCAGGGTATTTGGATGAGGCACATTTTGGAAGTTTTTAAGATGGAGATTTCAGAACCTATAAAGATTTTATGTTATGATCTACAAGTGTCATAAATATTTCTAAGAACCTTGTTTTGCACGCACGAACTAAGCATATTGAAATGAAGTGTCATTTCTTAAGGGAAAAAGTACAGGGTAAAGATATGATCTTGGAGCATGTTTCTACCAAGGAGCAACTTGCAGATATCTTTACTAAACCTCTGCCTCAGATTACTTTTGAGTATCTTAGAAGTCAGCTAGGGGTTGTACCCCTTCATGAGGTCAGTTAAGAATGATGTAGACTACATCAGTCCCGAAGCTACTTGCTGAAATTTATAGAAGGATTGGTGTAGAAGCGGAGTTATTCCACAAGGGGAGCATCAAGTTGTAGGTTGTTCATGTTGCACAGTGAAATTTGATATTACATGTTTTTCTTTCAATTTGGCATTGTTGTCAAAGGGGGAGAAGAATTATGTGATTATGGGAAGAAGAACCCATGACAAGTTGAAGACATGGAGAGAATGGTAAATAATTGGTAATGTAAACTAGGATTCCTATTCACAAACACATCAGCAATCAATGGTATTGATATTTGTATTGCCATCAATGCTGAAGGGGGAGATTGTTGCTTTGCATGAAGATTGCATTAATGATATGTTATTTTTTCAATGATGTCAATTAACCGGTAATGATAATGTTGATATTGTTGTAATATTGTTTTGTAACCAGTAGGAAGAATTTGTGGAGTGAGTCAGTATTGCTATATATTGGAGAGTTGAACCAGTAATTAGTAAACCCTAACTATTATTTTTGATAAACCCTAACTAATTAATTTTGGTGAATTGGTTATATTGGTTTATGATCTCATGATGAGGGACAATGATTATGACACGTATGATTATTGTATGAAGACAATTTTAAGTGATTTTAGCGAGTTGTTGTAATGGTTTTTGTCTAGGGAATGAGCAAGTATATTGCATATAATCCAAAGCGTGTGATGAGTTACTAAGTTTGATAAAGTGGGAATCAAGGTGTGATCAAGGTTTTCTTGATTGATGTGCAGAGATTGCTATCTAACCTAATGGTTATACTTGAACCGACTTGTTTGTAATCTCTATGAGAATTAGGTTTTTGTTGTGTTACCGACCTAATTGATTTGTTTATAAGGTTGATGAATTTGTTTAGTTAAAAGAGTTGGCAAATATCAGTTGAGTGTGTGGTTTCTGAACCAGACGATGTATCTGTAGTTTGAGTAAAGGTGGATATGAGCATGAAAAGGATCTAATCAAGCAAGTTTAGTGCTATTCAGACATATTAACAAACTCTTGTTGTTTCCTAACAATTACAACAGAATTGAAATCCCCTAACCAGGTAAGCTCTAACAAGCTTGGTACTATTCAAATCCTCTAACAAGGTGATCCATTAGCTTGGATTTTCAAATCCTCTACCGAGGTTACTCCTTACAGGGTATTGCTTCTAACAAGGCATTGTAGTCAATCCCTTAAACACACATGACACAAATGCACACATAAAATAAAACACACATAACTACCAATATTTATCGCGTGGGAACCAAAATGAGAGAAAACCATGGTATCAGTAGAAACACACAAAATCTACACTCTTTTGGAGTACACTCAATGAGGAGCCATCCCTGTTAGGAGATTACAAAGACACTGTTAGGTGCCACCTGGTTAAGGGATTTTCTTTAAGGCCTATTAGAACCTTTGCCCTGTTAGAGGTAGCCTTATTAAAGGACTTAGGATCATCAATTAAGATGTCACCCGGTTAAAGGATTTTACAAACGAACCTGTTAAAGTCCATCCTGTTAAGGGATTTTGTTGTTGTATTTATTAGAAAATAACAAATAGAATGATCTACTATAGTAGCTACACTTAGCTTAACCAGATCCAATTGAAGCTCTTTATTTTGACTAGTGGTTACACTTGCTCTGCAGTCTACTAGTGATTTACATTTCACTTTCTCTACACTCTACTGGTGCTCTCCATTTCACTTGCTCTACACTATACTAGTGCTTTGCATTCTTTTTCTACTCTTCACACTATCCGAGCTCTGTACACTCTCTTCGCCACTCTGCTATTCAGTTAGTAGTTTTGCGCTTTTCTCACCTTGCTGGATTGCCTCTCTTCAAAATTTCACTTAGCAATTTTACGATGAAACTTTTTGGTTTTTGCCAAAAATCTTTATACCATGTTTTTCTAACACATATGTGTTGATTTGTAAAATAGTTTACACCTAACACTCAATAGATTTGAAATTCAAATCTTCCTGCACTTGCTCTGCGCACTCTCCATCAATCTCACTAGCAGCTCATCCTTATTTGCCACCACAACTGATAATTCTACCAAGTTTTGGGTCATGTTTTGCCTTTTTAATGCAAACTAGAAATTCTGCATAAATCTCACCTTAACTAGTTGTTAACTATTGTAGACTTAAGTTGTAGTTTATTTTGATTATATCTCACCATGACCGACTCACCTTTGGTCATCACATCTATCTTACCAGTCACTGCACTGAGATTCTTGGTGGATAGCATTCTTCAACCTATATCACCGATTCATCGGTCTCTTTATCTTTTGACATCAGTCACTGATCATCAACTAGATGGATCACCTATCTGTCCAGAGTATTCTAGTCATGCATAAGACTACTAAACTACAATTTAAGTCACCTCTTGTGACCGCATCATCATTTCAATTTCCATTTTAAGAAAATGATCTCAACACCTATCAGATGCTTGACTGACCAGTCATCTACTCTGTTTATCCTTCAACTGATTAGTCTTCGACCAACACACTACTTAAGTATGTCAATAATGCATATTAGGGAAGCACTAAATCCTCCATGCTATTTGCAGCCATGAGTAAACATTGAGGGTTACCACACCTCCTTTCCTATGAGCTTGGCCTTATTCACTAGTAAGTGTTGGTCATCAATGACAATACTAACTAATTAACCAATTGTGCCAACACCATCAGTTATGCCAACAAAATGTTGGAACTATATCAAAGGTAAATTAAACCTATTCTTTCCTCTTCAAAATACACTTTGGGATCTTTTTCAAAGCTGGCTTATTCTATTCCAATCTTCATTTTTTGTATGTATTTGGTTTATCATTTTGGTTCTTGTTATATGGAATATTTGGTGGGAGGGTAACTTGAGAATATTCAAGAAAACAAAATCTTCAATAGAGATAACAAAATAGAAAATTGAAAAGACAATCTTAGAAGGAGTTAACTCTTAAGTTTAGAAGGAGAAAATGACCAATTCGTTGTTCACTAATTGGGATAGTCAAACTTTGACAAATTGGAAAAATATTAAATTATCGTTTGATGGTAGTTTATTAAAAATAAATATCCCAAATGTAGGCAGAAATTTAGTCAAATTGATTCCACCTCAAGCTGAATTTGCAAAACTCAATTTTGATGGAGCATCAAAGGAAAATCCAGGAAACTTAGGGGCACAAATTTTGATCAGAAATTCACTCAAGAAATTTTTGGCATTGTCTTCAATTCACCTACAACAAAGGACAAACAATAGTGCATAAGCTTAAGATTTATTATCAAGTCTCGAACTAGCTTTGCAGTTGGGAATTTCAAACCTTCATTTAGAAAGGGATTTAATGATAATTGTCAATGCATGTAAACAAAGCAGTATACTCAATTGGAACCTAAGATATATATTGCATCAAGTATGGGTGTTAATAGAAAAATTTAAGGCAACCATAATCTCTCACACATAGAGAAGGTAACAAGGTTATAAATTTTCTTGTAGGTCTGGGTAGTGACTCCCAGGAGATTAGATGCATAAATGATTGAACTTAATTTTCTTATCCTTATTTAATTGAATTAATCAAACATGATGCTCAGGGGTTTTTGTAAGTAAATAAATAAATTGAAGGTTGGGGACTCATTTAATAGGTTTTGTTTCAAATCTCAATGAGATGTAGTCTTGGTTATAATATTTGAAAATCAAGTCATAGGCCCCAATTATTGGGCTGAATTTGTATAAACTTGTATCAAATTGAGCTATAATTGGAGTTTTTCTTCTTGCTTCTTTCCCGCCAGTATGCTCTTTGGATGAAGTTGGTAATATTTTATTTATATATATTTAAATATAATATAGTAGCTTGCCACTTTTGTTTTAAAAAAAATATTAAATAAATAAGAAAACCTAACATTTCAATTTTTTCAACTAGTTTCATTACAAATTAATTGAAGAATAGAAAAAATAGTGAAATCCATAAAAACTACATATTTAAAATCCACACAACATAATCTATAATGGGGCCCTATTTTTTAAATAACGAGGGCCCATTTTGTGAGTTTTTGGCTTGGACACCTAAAGCATTATGAGTTTCATTTTCTTACTCAACCATGAAACTAGGTTGAGTAAGGAGCAAGATTCAATATCCCTATGTATCATAGAAGAAAAGTATATTTCAATAGTTTCCTATTGTATTCAGGTTTAATGGATGAAGTAGAGTTTGAAGGAGATGAAGGTAGAGTTTGATGAACCTATTTAAATTATTTGTGACAAGATAAGTGATATTGATATCTCAAAGAATATAGTAATTCATTGAAGGAAAAATCACATTGCAACTAAGTATCATTTTATGAGAGAAAAATTTGCAGATAAGGAGGTGAAGTTGGATTACATTGAGACTAGGGGACATATTGTTGATATCTTCTGCAAATCACTACCTATAGATACTTTTTAGTATCTCCATAAGAAGTTTTGAATTTTCCCTCCCTCATCCTAAACCAAAAGTAAGTACAAGTTGAGGAGGAGTTTTCTCAAGGGGGATTTTTAATAGTACTACACAAATATCAAATACAATAAATAGACAACTCCATAGATGGTTTGCACAAAAAAGTATTAGTAGTAGTGAGAGTACATCCTCATCTCATGTCCCTAATGTCAATAAGAACCATAATTGTAAAGGAGACCTATCAAAATGAAAGGTGTGATGATTTTTTCTTTTATTAAAATACATATTTTTTATTATTAAAAAGGGAAAAAATGTGTGGGTCTATGGACAAGGAGATAGAGGCAATAGAGAGATGGATTTTCAAAAATGGGTTTAACAAAGTTGATGGTGATTCAACTCTTTACGTCAAAATAGTTGATGGTAAGTGTGCAAGGGAAATTTGCACTCAAATATGGAAGACTGAAATACTTGTGAAGACAACCAGGAAAACATAATTAGTTCAAACACATAAAGATAAGGATGTTAGAAAGAAATATACAAAGCATAATTGACATAACTCAAATAATATGCAAACTCTATTCAACTCCTTGATTTGATTATCCTATGGTTGGATGTGTGCTCATGACGTAGCTTGTGCTTGATATTTCTCCATGATGTATGTTTATGCTAATTGGATTCAAGATGTGAAGATTGGATGAGGGGATGTGAGGATGGAATTTGGCATTATGGGGGTGTGATTGGAAAAAGGTGGATAAAATCCTGCATTATGGCATTATGAGTGGATGAAAGTGGAGATAATTTGGCATTATGAGGATGCAAATGTTAAAAAGTGGAGGATTTTCTATAAAATGAGGGGGGATTAAATAGGAAAAGGGGGGAGAGGAAACGATTGGGAAAATGCAACACTTATCCTCAAGGAGGACAAGTGGAAATCCCAAGAATGACAAGTGGAAAAAGATTCCACACTTGTCCTCGAGGGAAAGACAAGTGTCCAAAATAAGGACACATGTCTTGGAGAAGGATGACATGTGTCCTCAAGGAAACATGTCTCTTTTGGGAGGAAGCCACCCAGAATGGGCTTTAATTTCTTACATTTAAGGAAATTAAGGAATATGTGTGTGTACACACATGTGAGGTGAGGTTATGATAAGGTTAGTTTGGAGAGAGAGGGTTGGTTACAACCCAATGTTTATATTGGAGGTTATATTAGATAGTTCAAATAACCGGAAGACAACTGAGAGGTGGGGGTGAATCAGTTGTCTCAGATTACCAGAACATTAAGCAATTAAAATTTTAAAATCGGAACCCAAAACATTAATACTAGAATGCTTAAACCAAATACTGAAATAGCAGTTAAACCAATTAAGCATAAATAATTATTAGAGAATATATACCATCCACATGACACCAAGATTTATACGTGGAAAACCTGGTAAAAGGAAAAACCACAGTGGGAAGCCTACCCACAGTCAGTTAATACTTTTGTAGTAAGTATGTGAATTACAATTGAGGGGCCTATACTTGAAGGAAGGCCAACATCCTAGAGTGCACTGCTCATCACAAAAGGAGTCTCTCTGACTACATAGAAATCCAAACTACAATATGGAAGAATGAGCACATTGGATCAAATCTAAAGCTCAAATCCATGAGCACATTGGATCAACAAAGGAACAAGCTTGCGATCACAATGGCCCAATATGAGATTTTGAACCTTGGTGGCCACAACAACAAGACCATCACTTAACCATCACACTATGAGAAAAACCCTATAATATTTTGGTTATTGTTTTGTATGTAGATGATTTATTTTTCATGTCAAGGATTTTCTCATTTTTTATTTTAAAGAGGACAATAAAAGAGGAATTTTAATTTTAATTATTATTTAATAATTAAAAATTGAGTTTGAGATGACATACTTGGGTCTTTTAAAGTAATTATTATATGTATAAGTAATGCAAATGATTTTTTTTTTCTCTCATGCAAAGTATGCAATAGATATTTGTAAAAGGTTTAGGATCCAAGATAGAAAACATGCACCAATAGAAATAGTCATAGGTCTAAATTTGAGTAAGGAAGATTGCAACAACAATGTGAATCCAACTATGTATAAAATTCTGGTTTGAAGTTTAATGTATTTAATAGAAAATAGGTGAAATATGATGCATGGAGTAATTATTGTTTCTAGATTCACGAAGACTTGAAAGAAGAAACATTGGTAAGAAGGTAAGACAATCCTACGATATGTGAATGGAAACAAGGGATATGGTATTTTGTATACTACAACAAATAATTTTAGACTAGTTGAATACACAAATAGTGATTTGATAGGAATTGCAAATGATAGGAAGAGAACATCATGATATATTTTTCATTTGGGTTTAGGATTCATATCACGGTCTTCCAAGAAACAACCCATAATTTTCCTTTTTTATAGCTAAGGTTGAGTAAATAGTAACAAATGTAGAAACATGGCAAGCAATTTCACTGAATGAAGAAGAATAGGGTGAAAAAAAATTATTTGGTGATAATATTTTATCAATATATTTCTACTAAAAATATATATCTTTTCATGGAAGAAGTAAGCATATAAAATTAGATATAATTTCATAAGGGATCTAGTTAGAAATGGTGACATAAAAGTTAAGTATTTTAGGTTTGAGTAATAACTTGGGGAGTTGTTTAAAAAGTCATTGGGAAAATATTTTTTTGAGTGCCTAGGATGTAAATTGGCAATTTTTTAATTTCTTGTGAGCAAAGCATGAATGACGGCTCAATAAAAAGGAAAAGTGTTGGAAATTCATTTCCATGACAACTCCTATAGCCACCTACTTGTCAGTATCCATGAATTGAAGATATTTCTAGGATCGTCATTTCTCCTTCCTCCTCTTGTGTAGCAGTAGTAGTATTTTTTTTTTTGATAGTGAAGTTAATGCTAGTTGGTGAGTTTGAGGTTTCCATTTGAGAGGGATTTCTAGTAGAGGATAGAGTGAAACAAATAGGGAGAATGTTTTCTAATGAACTATAAATTTGTTGAAGAATATTTTGATAAATAGTAGTTCTTGGTAGAACAAATGAATTTTTATGCAACAATAATAGTTTTAAATAAAGAATGTACAGTGAAACTATATGTAGCTCCAAATGAAGATGGAAGTTAGCATGGTAGAATAGAGGAATAGTGAGTTTTGAGAAACTCCAAATTAACTATGATTGGGTGTAGATCCTAATAATTATAGATAATTTATTTGTAAACAATATTATAGTTTAAATATTCAAATTTTGTAAATGTTAATTTTATGATAGAATAGAAAATTGAAACTTGTCCCCAACGATTTTTTATCTGGTTGTTATTTTTTGTTTATATCAAGCTACATGGGAAACAAAGTTGTGTACTCTTTGTTTCATTGGGATTTAATTTCAAGAACCAGTATTAGATATTAGTCTCTATTATGTTCATAAATTTATTCCCATTACATTTGTCGCTATAAAATACTATAATTTTTCACCATTATATTCTACCAAAGCTTGAAGATCACTGTTATTTTCTTGGCTTTAAAAACAATAAAAAATAGAACCTAGAGGGTTATTGTCTAGCAACGGGTTAGCCAAGGCAATATGTTTTGAGGAGGGATATCTAATTGGCAATAAAAATGTCTTAGGCTAAATGGGTCTATATTAGTTGGATTGAAGGAATTAGATATCCTATTGAGATTAGCCTGAATAGTCTAGATTTCCCATAGAAAGGAATTATGCATATTGGACATATTCCTGCAAGCCAAGTTGGCCTCCTTGATTTTAGATTTTAGGGTCTCCTAGGAATACCAAATTTCATCAACTCAACTTTAGTTCTAGTCATGTGCATCTTAGCATCCAGGTCATCAATTATTCCTTTCATCTTATCCTAGTTGTCCACAAGGCCAATGAAATCATTGGCCACATTCCAGTTTTTTTCCTCATTTATACCCTCAACCCAAGTATTAGCTTTAGCTTTGGATTCTATAACTACCTCCAACCTGTTAATTTTCCTAATAGCAACATTCATCTACCTAAAAATCCATTTGAGTAGGTCATTCTACCTTTTGCATATCATCGTGAATATCCTTAACAAGCTTGGTGAGGATTATGATATAGCTTAGGGGCTTAGTATTAATAGAAGGGGGGGGAGGTTTTATGGGAGAGAAAGGAGGGTTAGCATAATTAACAACATTCTTTTGTAGGGGACCATTCATAACTTATGGTTTCAGACAAGATCAATTTCTTAGAGGAAATGGAGTTTGACTCTAAATCCTTAACAATTTCCACCTTGTTTTGCTCCTCAAATGGGGGTTCCTCAACAAGGTCCTTTTTAGAAGCATCAATGGCCTTGAATTTGGCCATGTGGGTAGGATTTTTCTAGTGGGCTATTTAGGGCTTGAGTGGAATACTTTCGTAGAGTTGGATGGAGTCACACTGAGGTCAAAATACAAATTGGGATCACATGTGGACCCAATTTCAATAGTAGGGATCCCACGTAAGGGATTTTGGTCAAAATGAAAATAACATAGCCTACGAATAAAATCCCCATGGTGTAGATAGTTCAGCATGGGGAAGAGCTGAAGGTGAATTCTCCTCTTCCTACCATCGAGTGTGAAATATTTCATTAAGAGCAGGGCACCCTCTTTCCAAATACCTAAGATATCCTCATGATTGTAGCCACTTTGGAATTTGGAGAGCCCTTCACCAAGTTGAAAAAACTAGTCAAAATCCTCCTTGTAATTTCCCTTAGGTTTTTTAGGGAAAGCAACACTATCTAGAGCCAACCCAGTAACTTCTGATATGGTCTTCCTAGAAACCATCAAAGTAATGCTTCCAAGCTTCACAGTGTCATTGTTCCAAGCTTGAACAAATGTAGTAAAGAGTTTGGGGTCATGTCCAATCATGCCCTCCACATACGAGTCCAGATTTCCTTGGACAACCTTGCTCCATAATTTTCCACTTTTTGAGCACTCATCTGGTTCAATTTGATTGAAATCTCCTCCCATCTTTGCAGACCCAGTGGCCACAATGGTGGGTACCAATAGAAACAAAATAATGCTCCCTTAACCAACTTGGAAAGGCAAGGGCAAGAATAGAAAATACTAAAAAATTAGCCTTGGGATTACACATCATTAATGTTCATGTCACTTGAAACCATTGCATGAGCATCAAAGGGTACTTTGTGCTGTTGGAGCCAAAATTTCAAATTATTAACTACTGTGCCCAGTCTGGTAATCTTATCCACCACCCTATTCCCCTCGCATAGTACATGGCAAAATTTGACTTTATCCAATGTAAGGTGGAGGGTGCGACACTTGTTGATGAGAGAAGCAACTTTCAAGTCTAACCTAGCCTCTTCGTTCAACATGATAATGATATTTTGAGAGTCACCTTCCACAATGAGTTTAGAAATACCCATCTCCCTTGCCACATCAAGTCCATGAAACACGATTGCCACTTCCGCCACGCTGAAGGTTTTGACACCTAGGTTGGCTTCATATGCAAGGATTAGGCAACCAGATGGATACCTAATCAAAAAACCCTATAGTGAATGAATTAAACTATAGAAAATGATTTAATTATTTAAAAACTACCCAAAATATAAACTTCATCATAATATACATCTTTTTATAAAATGAATTAGAAACACAATTCAGATTAGGTCAAAATTATAGTGATCAGACAAGTCCATCTTTTGACCCAAAACATATCATTGTTAAAAAAATGTTTCTATATTTCTTATATAAAACCAACTATTATCATCTATAAATTAAAATAAATATATATTTTAGAATTAAATACAAAATCTTAAAATAATCATTTTCAAAGGATGTTAATATTTTATTTGTAAGCGATTTAATTTTTTTTTTCAAATATGACAACCTTTAAATTTCACTGAAATAGTTTCTACTCTATGACTAAATTGAGCTTATTACAATACACAAAAACAAAATCATGTAACCTAATGTAAACTAGACATTTAAAAAATATAAGATATTAAAGGACACTAAAATTTTTCAAGAGAACACATAAGACGAGAGAAATGGGGAGAGAAATAGTTTTAGCATTCTATTTCATAAGAATATAAAGGATGTGATTAAATGTTCATCATGTTCTATGACTATCAACCATTCAATATCTAGAAAATTCAAGCATAGGGTGACCTATGAAGCATATAGAAAGGTAGCCGATGCTAGTAATATTGTGGCATGTATGCATAGAATATAGACATATGCATGGATACATATGTGAAGTTCCATTTGATGCCCTCATTTAATATATTTGTGTAGATAACAAATATACAATATTTCAAGGTCGAAGAGAACCAGAACGTGAATAATAGTAGATATATTCTTAAATTCATTAAAGAGAAATAAATTTTTCATAGTAGAGGAAAGGAGGATATTGCAAGCATGAAACAACTCATATTATGAGTATAGAATGACATTAAAAGAATATGGATGTAACATAGAAACAAGCAACATGTCATAAAAGCACAAAAATGGATCGATATGTATAGGTTTCGTATATGTATTTAATAATGATAAGCGTGGGATATATTATGATTTTTTTTTTCGAATATTTAACTTTGTGTATAAAGGAGGAATAACATATAGTACTTACGTAAAAATAAAAAATTATATCATCATGAAAGAAATAATAATGTTCTAATATTTTTCATCATCATCATAATTTCAACAAAACAAAGAAGAAAATAATTAGATTGATTCAAGAATCTACTTAGATTTTATCTCTATGTAGTTATTTTTTATGTGGCTACTAGATTTGGTACTATTAAGTTATCCTTCTCCATGACTATCTCTTAAATCATACTAAGCTCTTTCTCCCACCTTAGATCATTCATTCCACTCCCACAACCCAATAGTGATAGGAAGTATATAGTAGTGGCCTCCCCAATGCACTTATCATGAATACACCAAATTTCATTTAGGAGTTTTTTTTTTCAATTCTGTTTACTACTCTTTTAGTTTTGACTGATGCATGAAGGAAACACATGTGTTGTCTTCTGATTTAATCCAATCTTTTCTTGCCTTACCCCTTTAATATAGATCTTCCCTTGCCAATAGCTCTGATAACCTAGCTTTCATATCCTTCTCTCTTATGTAGTCTTCCTCAAAACATACCACTCCTAATAATCTTTTCTTTCAAGTTATATAGCTCACTTTCCATGGCATCTTTTTCTATAAATATGTTTTTAAATGATTATGTATTTCATATTTTAAGCTTATTCTTTATGCAGCTCATCCTCTTTGTAAAATAGTAACTAACAGTTCCTTTATATGTGTTTCTCTCCTTCTACCAACTTTCCAAGAGGCTTTGTAGTGAGTGATCTCTCCATCACACACTCTCAAATTTGAAGTATCTATTATACAATTCGTTGTCATTATTACCAATCTCAAGTAGAACTTAAAAATGTTTTGAAACTGATGATCTAATAATGCTTATTAGAATAACCCTATTGTTGTTCAACAAAACTTTTCCTAAGAAAAAATGATCCAATCTCTTTGAGATAATGGAGAATCCCATCCTCCTATTGGTCCATATATAATGACCATTTTTTTTTGGTTATATCATAGAGAATATTATCTACTACAAATTTCGTAAAGTCAATCATCACCTTATTAACTCTTTTAATTCCACCATATTTATCCTCGAGCTCCAAAAATGCATTCAAATAACCACTCACAATTTAATTATTCATTCCTATCCTACTAATTATGCCGCTTAATGTGTTCTATAGCTCAGTTTTCTCCTTTGTTTTGGTGGGCTTGTAGATACTAAATATTACAAACTCCCTTTTTGATCATAAACATCAGATAGCACATCATATCTAGTATGCCTCTGCCTCAACCAACATTGACTCAATCTTATGAGGATTCCATAATACTCCCGAACAATCTGATTATCCACTTGAATCTTGGAAACAATCATCCCATCTTTGACAAAATTTTAAAAACTTCCCACCAACCTCTTTGTTGAACTTAGTCTCTTATAACAGGATGATATCTACTGGCTCTTTCTCAAGGTGATGCTTAACCAAGCATTGTTTGTCAAGGGATAATAAGCCACTAACATTCCAAGTGACAATCCTCATTTCCCCCAAGGGAGGCCTCAACTCTATTGGTCTTTTTTCAAAAGTGTGTCACATTGATTAGTCCCTTTTGAATCATCTTCCGTCTTCTATTTATTTCTTCTCCTTCATCTACTCTTCTTTTCTCTGTGAATAAGTTTAGCCACTGTATGGGATATACACCATGGAGATGTGTAATACCTATTATCCCAATTCAAGTTTCTACTTTAATTGGTATTTAGGGTTGATGATGTTATTAAAATTTCATGATAATCTAGGAATGTATGTCATTATTTAAGTTTTTTAAAGACCTTTGGAAGGATCATTTAAATTTTTTATATGAAACCTTATAGTTTAAGATTGCCCAAGGTTGTCAAAATATTGTTCTTTTTAAGGGTTATTGGATGTCCTTTCTAATTAGAGGGTTATTCTTCACCTAAATTCATGTTATTTCTTGGAAATGATTTTGAGTTTTGGCTGTATATTTTGGAGGGAACACTTTGTGACGGTATTTGGTGCATAATTTGACAGCAGTCACAACTCAAGGCTGACTTGTGGTAAAAGGAGTGATCTCAGGTTCAATAAAATATACTACACTTCTAACTGGGTAAACCCTAGTTTTATGGATATGTTTATTCAAGGGGCTACAACCCACATATTCTCAACACCTTAAGTGTTGAGTTTTAGTTTTGACATATTCATTCTCACTGCAGTGTAGTAGGTTTTCCTTCTGCCATGTCCTTATTATCTCATGGCGTTGCTATTATTGATTATCACTATGTTTTATTGTTTTGAATACTGAAGATATTTAAATGATCTTCTTGTTAATAAGAGTAGTCATTTAAAACTATTTAAAAGATCATGAAAGCAGTGATATTGAGTAGATTTGAGACTGTTATGAGAATCGCAGTCCTTTTAGTAGTCAAAGCATAGCACAACCCATAAGAGCCATTAAAGCTTAGAGTAGTGGGAAGATATATCTAGAAGAATACAGGAATAGTGTAGGCATTGTAAGAGATAAACGTGTGAATCAAAATAGTATGTGATGGCCTTCTTTGTGATAGAATGAATGTTTGACAGTTCATAAGCTTCAAATAGAGCCGTAAAAGTTCTATCTTTGGAAGTGTCTGAATGGTGATAGATTTTGTGTCCAAACAATGAAGAAGACTCATTTGAGTTCATATCTTTGAGAAGCAAAGGTCTTATAGTCATTGGAAAGTTATAGCAGTCTAATTTGATAAGAGGTCGTAGCCTATGGGATCAAAGCATAATGTAAAGGTCCCAGCTCATAGTCAAGTATAAAGTAGAGTTTATAGTCCATTGATCTTGTTCATAGTCGAATTGTCAAAGGGTATAAACTTGGTTTCAAAGATACCCATTTATTTTCATTGCAGTAGCAATAGTAGCCTTCAAAGTGATAGAATCTCAAAGAACAGTGAGTTGACAACCTTATAGAGAGAAGAAAAGAAAAGACTCAAAAGGAAACGAATAAATTCTTTCATAGAGATTACAGTCATGACAGGATAATAGCCTTACAACTCAGAGGACAGCCAAAACACAGTCATAGGATCTCAGGAACAATATTCAGAGGTTGTTATTAGGGAAAAGGTGATATTGCAAGGGAAGAGATATAGAGCAAAAAACAAAAGTATCATGAACACTCAATCCTGAAATATAGAGTAGTTGTCTAAGATAGCTTATGACCAATTAAAAGGATCTTTGAATACCAGAGATAGAAATAAAAGAAGTAGTCAATACTACAGACCTAAAGATAGCGAGTACTCTCAGATTGAGTGTATTCAAACCTGGAAAATAGCAGTCCTTCATAGCCCTAAAGCAGCCATAAATTCTTCAGGGCATGATAGTAAGTAGAACATGTTCAACTCTATAAAAGGACTATCATAATATGATAAGAACAACAGTAGCTTGTTCAGCATGAGTCAAAGAATCTTTTGGAAGTATCATAGTTGAAGTAAATCATCATCAAAGAGCACTATCAAGGGTCCTAGTAACAGTGAGAAATAATAACAAGAGAGATCACTGTCATTCAAAATAGTTGAAAGAAAATAAACACAGCCCAAAAAGCAATCCTAAATTTGCTATTAGATTGTAGTCTGAGGCAAGCTTTCACAAAATAGTCAAAACTTTCACAGAGATTTTCTTAGTCATGAACACAAGTATGATAGTAAAATGGTGAGTATCAATTGTAAAGATAGTTAAAGCCACATTAATGCCACAATCTACTCATGTAATAGTCCAAAGAACAGTTTCCTTGTTCATGAGATCAGTGAAGTTAATAAAAGAACCAGTGAACAAAAAGGATGAAAGTCACTGTCAAGATAGTCATGTTGATAAAACCAATCTAGGATAGTATTTATTCATGAGGATAAAGTAGCAACTATAAACGAATAGTGCACAGAGCATTACTAAGCTCCTACATAGAGATAGCAATGACATTAATCATAAGGAGAGTTACAACCATGTCATTGGGTATTTTGCAACCATTGCCATTGCTATAGTTCAAGACCAAGCATTAGGAATATAGTAATAAAGTTTCCCCAACATATTTAGTGATCATTATCAGGTTGCAGCAGTCTGTGTAGTGGGATAAAGCATTATTACATTCAATATTAGTACCTTGCATTGCAAAGACAATATCAGGAGTTAATAAAGAAAAGTGCAACAATGATGAGATAGAGTCATCATTACCTTGTGGAAAAATAGTAAAGACGGTCCTCTTTTACTGTTAAGAATAATCAGATATCGAAGATAATGAATAGCCTTTTCATATCTTTTTTTTGATAGTTCAAACAGTCATAGCTATAAACGTTGGGCATTCAAACATAGAACTAGACTTTGGACAAATAATGGAGAATCTTGACACAATCACCAAGCTCTTAGAAGAAAGTCACATGGTAATAACCCAAGCATGAAAGAGTTATAGAGATTTCAATGATTTTTGTAAAGCTCAATACACTAAATCCAGTCTTTTGCAACAAAGACACATTCAACAGCCACTAAGAGCAAATATCGGTTTCAGATCAGAACAGTTACCTCTGAGATCAAATATATTGAGCTAGAAAAGCAAGGGTAAAACAATAACAGTCACTACTAGAAAAGAATAGAGGCAATGATGGAGAAAGAAGCTCACAGGGCTTAATGACACATCACATAGAAGAGCCATTGATTAAGGAGAGTTGATTATGATAGACCATGAACAAATATTTACCTTAAGTAAATCATTTAAAGTCAATACAATCCACAGTTATAAGTTTATTTCGCTACCAAGACATAGTCAAGATAGTGAAGAGAGAGGAAGACTTAGAACAGTCAAAAATGACTATCATAGCTCCATGACTGTGAAAGCATAAAGATGGTATTCAAATAAATTTGTGGTTGTAGTAACAAATATAGTCAATGAATACCAATGGCCACAAGGAGCCAGCAAAGAACAACATATTAGTAACACTAAATAGAGAATATTGAACAAAGAATATAGCAAGAACGTAAGACAGAGGTAATGAGCTCTATAAAGGTGCAAAATCATTAACTATGTGGTGAGAAGAGCATTCTCAGAAGATTGATCACAATATAAAGGAGACACTTGTATCAATGAATATCAACACTGATCACTCACAATGCTTAGAGGATTAGGTGAATGTTAAATGGTCTTTCAAACTCAACATGGAGAAAGAGAAGAGAGTCATGGAGCAATTATGAAGGACCTTGATAAAGCAGCAGTTAATGATTCAAAGATCATCATAAGGTTGTAGCTCATTGGAAAAGTATGAGACATTCACACTCACAACAAACTCATGATTTTGACATAAGTGTATCCTAACTGACAGTAAGGTAGACTGGAACTCATTGGGTTCAAGTTTTCAAATTTGAATTTCAAATTTCAAAAAGTCATCAGCTAAACACTTGAAAATAGGAGGTTTTTGAAGTCATAACAATAGTCATAGCCCTAATTTGAAGCCCCCAAGGGTTGTGTATTAGTCAAGGAGAGTTTTGACGTAGTTGTCAACAAGTAAACTCTAGTTTTGGCCCTGATTTTTGGGATTTCCAAAGTCATTCGCCCAAGAAACCATTTTTTCAAATTCAAACGTGTTTTGAACCTAATTTAAAAAGGACTAAAGGTAGCCAGCTCATAGAATCAACTGGACCATGAAGCTATAGACAACCAACAATTCAAATTTTCAAATTTTGGAGCCTTTTGACTATAAGTCATTCTATTCCTTCTATTCTTCTCTAGTTCACAATCTCTTCTTTGTTGTAGTGGCAAGTTGATGCTTTGTAACTCATTCCTTGTGAGTACTTTTAGATTTTTGTAGATTTTTCTAGACTTGTAATTCAAAACTCTTCTATTTCTTAATAAAGAAAATCAGTTCCTTCTAAAAAAAATTTGTTCTAGCATTGTATGTGAATACTTTAGATAAAATATTGTGATTTTATTTAAAATCTTTCATTTCTATCTCGTTCCTTCAATCTTTGATTCAAAGAACAACATGTTATAGTGTAGGTCATGGATTTTATATTGTGTTTTGTTGAAGGAATGTTGTGAAACCTGCATTATTTTCCTTCAATCGAACAACAAACATATGAACCTTTCACATGAAACATTAATGCAAAACATGTATAAATGAGTAGTGAGCAGAAATAGCCTTGTAGTTGAGATTTTTGTAAGTCCAATAGTAGATCAATTCCTTTGATCATTGATGTATCACCTTAATATTCAGTAGTTTCATTTTAAGAAGCATCCTTCTACCTCTTTTTCATTCAAGAGACCTTTATTTGTTTAGGACCTCAAAAGGGGAGCTAGCCCATAATCTGGAGGTTCATCCTAAAGATCTTCCCATGTTTCATGGGATTGTTGAGCATCAAACTTAGCTTTCCGGTGCAAATCCCTATCACAACAATACCTAATTAGTCATCTTCAAAATATTCTTCTTCTATTGAAAATCCATTATCTAATTGGTCATCAAGGTCATTGATCTTCTCTGATATTTAGTTTCTTTGATCCTTCACATCTTTATACATAGCCTCTTCCTCCTTTATACCACTAGATATCTTTGTTCGAGGTATGTTATTAATTTTATCCACATGAGGCCCTTTCTCTAGTTCCTTCTAAGTTGGAGAGTTATATTTAGAGTTTTCGATATTATTCTTCACCATGCTTAAACCATCCACACCCAACGAATCCACTTTTTTTCTAGTTCCTTCTAAGTTGGAGAGTTATATTTAGAGTTTTCGATATTATTCTTCACCATGCTCAAACCATCCACACCCAATGAATCCACTTTTTTTATAGTTAAGTTGCCAGTATTGTTTGTTTTAGGTATCCATTTGTTGATGGCTTGTGGTGGTATTCTGCATTGGCTTTCCCTTTGGTCACATTTTTTGCACCGAATACAATAATGCTTATCTTCCTCTATTTCAATATACTATACCCAATGGACACCATTTACACATAGCCCGACTTTCTTCGGTATTCTTCAAATAGTAACTATTTGTAGCCTTGTATATTGATAGGAGTTATTATCAAGCAAATCAGCATCGTTTTCTATTAGGCTTCCCAACAATCTTCTAAACTTTTTTAGGAAACCTCCAGACTAGTAGATATTTTGCCATTGACCAAAGATTGCCCTGTAAAAATTTCTCTCTTTAATTAGCAAATATCACCATGAAAAAAACTTTTGGTTAGGAACTTCTTGATCTCCTATGTATGCCAATTTGTGGTAATCCATTCCCTATTTTCTTCCTTTCAAACCTAAGGCCAATAAAGTGGCAAATAATCACAAGGCCTTCCAATATATCTAGATCAATTTTTGCTTTGTTTTAAATATCAATCCTAAAAAAATTTGTGCTTCCAGAGGGAGCATGAATCCTCACTTTCTTTTGTTGAGGCCACCTTGTCGCTTCTTAGTGGATTAGACTCATTTCTTAGTCTTCTATCTCCATTCTAGCCCAACTTCCTTTGCTAACTTTCTATATTTTGCAAGTGTGTGGCTCCATGCAAGGATATTTTCTTAAAAGCAAGCTTCAATTCATGTATCAAATTTTAAAAGAAATATATATCTAACTCTAATGCAATGTAAAATTTAAATATATCATGTTCTCTATTTAATTTAATTTATTTAAACAATCGAAATATAATTTTTTATTAAAATATTAAATATTTGATCAATTAAATATAAATTAATTGTATATGTTTTATAATTTTCTAAATAAATAAATTGTATATTTAATATTGATATTATTTTAATTTTGATTTATTCCTTGAGAATAATTCGAAAAATTATTAGCTGAATGAATAATAAACTCGCAAAACACTACCAGCCAAATGCTATAAAACATGAGCTTGCATGCAAGCAAACATATATTACTTTAAAATTTAAAATGTGGAGTGAAAAAATGAAATGAAACGTTTCTGTCATGCATGCGAAACGGTTAACTACCCAACTGTTGTTGAGGATAAGTATATATATTTGGGATAACGTTTCGTGCGATAATATAGAGGTGAATAATAGGTGAACAATTTACGGATGGCTAATTGAAAAATATATGTTAGATTTATAAAAATAATTAATTAAAAATAATAAAAATATTCAATTGAAAAAAACTAACAAGAATTGATCCTCTTGTTTAATGTCAAGAAAAGATAGAATAGTTTAAAATTCTTTTTATAGATATAAATCTGTAATTTAGAGTTCATAATTTTTTTTAAAATTGAATAATCATTTCAATTGAAAAATTATCAATATTATATAATTATTGTTTATTTGTATAAATGAATATTAAACATTGGTATTCAAAATCATGTAATGAGAAATTTTCAAATTTTTAATAAATTGTTTAAATTTTAGTTAAATGACTTTTTTAACTATACAATTTTTTTAATAAATTTAATATTATAATGAATACATAATAAATGTAATTTATTAAATATTAAAAAATATATCAGATATATGTATTAAATAATATAAAATAATAATATACAATCATAATAGATCTTCATATTTGTTAACAATAAATATCAAAGACAATGGTTAAAATGGAATAAAATAATATAAATTTCATATTTCATAATCAAATTTTGTCCATTGAAAATTATAATTTGACAACAAATTAAATAACAGATTTATATATAGATTATTTTTTAAAATAGAGAACTTTAATATTATTCATTATTATATATTACTATTATTGAGTGTTGTTATGTTTTTTTTTATGTTCATAAAATTCAAATATACTAACTATTCTATTTAACTTAAAATATTTAAATAATTAAAATATAAATTAATTATATATTTATCATTGCTACTATTTTAATTAGCTTAAAGCAATGTACCAAAGTTTGATTGTCTTAGAGTAGCTTTGGGATAATAGAAAAAAAATATAGCATGAATGTATTATAAGATCCCTAAAGCTACACCTTCTTAATATATGAAATCATGTTCTTCAAATCAATTCATATTCAAAAGTGATCCTTGAATCTCATGATAACTACTTCATACCTCTACAGCAATCTCTACTAATATCAAATATAAAAATTATAATATGATAACAAATTTAATAACCAAACTTGAATATAAAAATATATTAAAAAATTATTTAAAAGATACAAAACTTAATTGTTCATTAATTTAATATTATTGATTAACATATCTAATTATTATATGTCATATTATTTATTTTTAAATCATTTTTTTTTTAATATTTACCCTCAAATTTAAATATACTATCTTTCCAGTTTAACTTAAAAATATTATTATTAAATCAAACAGAAAATTCAGATACACTTTAAATCAAACAGAAAATTCAGTTTCTGCATAAATGCAACAAACATGCTGAAATTTTAATATTCAGAAAACTATCTGCAAAGATATGCAGAAAAATATTTACAAAAGATATGCATTTTGCATATAGAATCGATAGGTTTGGACAAATCTACAGAAACAACATACTTTTTCTTTTTTGATTTTACATGATCATATATTCAAAGAACTAAAAATTTAAGAATGCAGAGAATTTCTATTCTGATTGGCCTGTCCTGTAATCGTAACTGGCACGGCATAAGGGGCACTGCGCCTTTCTTTTAGTTGAGCGAAGAATGCATGCATAATGATACACATGCTTGCATTCCAGAGCTTTTACTTCCACACCTCTTTCAATTGAGTCCAGGCAAATTGCGCAAATTACTTCATCATCATCTGCATCCTCTTCTAATCCTTCACTCCACCATGTGGGCGATCCCAAAATCTGTGCAGCCTCTTCATCGCTAATTCCGGAATTACTTTCACGATATTGACCGTGATAAGTATATGTACGCAATTTTTTATGAAAATTACGTATTCCATCAATCACCAACGGATTGCTCAGCTGATCAGGTGTCCCAACAAGAAAGCGAATTTTCCCTTCCAACTGCATTATTCCTTGAAAGAAACCAAAATTATGTGTCTGCGTCAAATCTTGTGAAAATATGTGAGCAATCTCAGACTGACTGATTGTCCCATCATCTATTGTATATAGCTTAAATTTCAAGTATGAAGTTCCAGTTACTTCATATCCAACACTGAACCGCCAAGAACGCAATGGGAATTCGTGAGGAAATACTAATTGATTGGAGCGCAGCACAAATAATCTTGATGCATTTGTAGCGCTCACAAAATCCAGAAAGTCCGACTGTTGTACATGCTCGCTTGTGGCCACAAAAAGTTCTAATAGTCCACCATTATCTTCTGCCAGAGCTTGAAGAACACTGGTATTCCATAGGGTAGAAATTTCATGTAGAATAGGGGTTAGAGTGTTATAGTCTAGCAGCAGATCAGCTAAGGCATGGAATCGTAGGCTAATAGGTAATATATTTTGGGAAGGGATATTTAACTCGTAATCAAAGTATGTTAGGCCACTTGGATCCATATCAGTTGGAGAATCAGAATTGGCCATTTTTCGTTAAACAACTGGAATTGCAAGGAAATAAGTGAGAGAGACAAGTATTAACGAAGCAGAAAGGGTATTTATGCGTATATCTGACCTAAATTTAGATCGCATCATGTGCGCATACTTGAAAAGAAGTTATTATAGTTTACTCTAATAATATCAAGTATGAACATGACGAACAAGTGAAGTTGTTTAATTTATAGATTTAAATGTATTAATAGCTACAGTAAAACAAAAGATTTCAATTATTTTATAAATTATTTTATTTTAGAAGTCATACTTACTGTGTTAATTGATTTTAAATTTATTATAATTATTAATATAAATATCTTCAATATCTCTTTCTAAAGATGAGTTATTATATATTTTATATATTTATGTCTTAGATACATAGTCATATCAATGATATCAAAATTTTATGAAAATAAATTATTTTGTTATTTTTATATTATTTCATTTCTTACAATATATTGATTCTTTTAATACCTTTAAAAATCTATTTTTGTATATTTCTCAATAATTAAAAAAAAATTAAAAACTAAATTTAACTTTACTATCTTTTTTTCATGAGAATCTTAAAAGAAAACTTACATTTTTTTCCACCTCATTCTTTACTAAATAATTTGACAAATAAATAACTACAAAATTTCTAGTCAAAGATAAAAAAATTCTAACACACTCATGTCTTATTACTATAGTGGATTGTCTATTAACATAACTAAACTATTTAATATATATTTTTATATTAAAAATGTCAACCAAGAACTAACAATATTTTGAAATAAACATAGAAACAAAATAAAATTATAGTAGTGAAATTTTATATATTTAATTCATTTTTAATTCTTGATATTTACCAATATAACTATGAGATTAATATTTTTACTGAAAGGAGACTATCTTTATCAATGATTCTTTTAAAGATGCAAATTTTTAAAAATTGCTATTTTTCAATCACATAATTTTGCATATACTCAATATTAGTATAAGTATAGGTCTTTGGCATTTAATTAATTTCTAAATAGGTATAAATTTTCATAAGAGGATTTATGGATAATTATTCCAAAGGTTTAGAGATATGATTGAACTTTAGAAAATGTATACATAATTTAGTTTTGAACTTAATGTTTATCCATTATCTTGAAATAAATTAGAATAACAAGAATTTAAAATTTCTTTAATTTTAATGAGTAAATATTTTTTAAATAAAATATTTAAATATTTATTAATTTTAAATAATTGATTAATATATCTAACTATTATTAAATACAGATTTTTATTTTACTAATTTTTATATTTAGAACCAAATGTAAATATACCATATTTCCTAATTAACTTAAAATATTTAAACAATTAATATATAAATTAGTTATATATTTATTATTTTAATTATTTTAATTAAAATTTGTTCTCGTGAATATCTTTAATAGTAATTCAAACATATATTATTACTAAAAAGCTAAGTTCTTGATTTTGAAGTGTAAAATGAAATGGTTCTCTTACAAGCCGTCAAGAGTGGGAGGTCATACGAAAGAGTTAGCTATCCAACTCTTGATGTATATATTAGCGATAAGACTTGTGCGACAATATAGAGGTGAACAATGGCTCATTGAAAAACTATATGTTATATTTAAATAATTTTTATTTAATATAAATTAATTAAAATTTTGAAAAAGCTAATAGGAAGTAATTATATGTCATGATTTATGTCATGATTAATGTCAAGAGGATAGAAAATAGGGTAAAATGAATATAGTAAGGTTAGATATTCATTTTGGTAAATATAAATCTATAATTTATGAGTTTGTTATTTTTTTTTTATTGAATATTTGTTTTTAATTTGATATTTTTAAAATATATATAATAGAGAGTTTTCTTAAAGTAATTATATTTTTAATTGTCTTTAACATGAATTTTAGATGGAAGATTTGAAAAGAAAATTAATATTTAATTATATCAAAAGAAATATAGACTTTTAAATTCAACTTATATATGGAAAATGATTGTTTATTTGAATAAATGATGTAAAATAAAATTAATGTAAATAATCATTCTTACTTTAAAATTTAGTGTTAATTTTTATTTTTGTTAAATTATAAGTTATTTAAACTCTAAACTTAATTGATATTTATTTTTTTAATATTTCATATAAGGAGTAAAGTCATTAGAAAACTGACATAATCAGAGTTTAGCTACCTACAAATGAGTATACAAAAGGATCACATATCCAAGAGCTACATATGTATGGAGAAATTAGATAGGCTTATACACAGATTTTAACAAAAATTGCATATGAATGTTGAAAATACTGCCAAAACTAGAACAAAAGAGATGAAGATAAGTATCAAAGGCGGGATCAAGACTTGATAAGTCTTGAAAGGCCTCCATCCAATTCGTCCACCCCATCGGGCCTTCCATCCACACAGCCTACTTACTATCAAGGAGTTGGTTAAGCATCTGGATGTGATCCTTCACCGAGTCTCTGATATTTCCAACTTCTACTCCTAGGCTCTCCATTGCTAGGTCAACGACTTGTTTCTTTCCTGTGGCCTGCCTCCACTTGTATCCGTTCTCCATCTCATGTAGGTATATTTTGGCATTTTTGTGTTTAATGAACCTAAGGAATTTATGCTTCTCGATGTTCATCATCACTGATACCTGCAGAAGAATTCCATGAAGGGTGAGTCCACGAAATGACTCAGTAAGGGCCCTATCTATACCTTGGAACATATCTTCATTTCTAATTTTTCATATATACCATAAGATTTCAGTACAAATAATATACCAGAATAAGTTAGTATATTTTTTCAAACCCTTAATATATCTAGTGAGAACATCTAGAACAAAAATCTGCCTAGGAATAGATATACCAAATAATAGCCAAATTCCTCTAGCAATGCTACATTCAAAGAAAATGTCCCTAATAGACTCAGGTACTCTACACACTTTGCATATATCAGAATTAGTATGATATTTTTTGAATGGAAACCTATTAATTATCATCATCCATCTAAAGAATTTTTTGTTGGTGTGCTAGGACTGGTCCATAGTCATGAAAATATCTTCTGCCACTGTTTCACTGAGAATTCTGCAAACCATAGATTGTTAGCATGCATTCTAATAGATTCATCATATGTTAGGGTATTGTAAATTGAAATTGCTTTGATATTAGACACAATAATAACATTGTTCCACATTAGCTTAGTACAACTTTCACTAAATATCTTGCATTTTTTGGGTAATTGCAAGTTTGAACAAGCACATTTCATCATGTTATAGGTTCTCTTGCAGGAATTATGTAGTTCAAATCTATTTATAAGGGATTCCCAGCTAAGAAGCTTATCATTCTCTATAATATCCTTAAAGCATCTACCGCCTTTAATGGCCCATGCTTTGGAAGAGCATCCTTGCGTAAGCGCAAGAGGTTTAGTCGAATGGAGCAAGTTCCACCAGATAGACATTTCCCCATGTATGTGGTCATTGTTGTTAGCCCTATTATTTGTGATGAAGGGTCTAATAGATTCCCAAGCTTTCCAAATAGACTTAAAGACAATCGAACCTTGCACTGAGATGGCAAAGCCTCTAGCCACTAGGGCATAAAAAGGAAGAAATTTCCATGATTTAGCCTTCTTCGGTATAGCTCTCAGGATGTTATTTCTTACTAGTATTTTTTCATGGTTCAATGTCATCAAAATTCTGAAATACCCATTTTGCTACAAGGGCTACCCCTTGTATTCTCAAGTCTTTTAGCCCAAGCCCTCCTAGATTCTTCTCTACTTGGCACCACCCCCAGTTGATAGAGTGTATCTTTTTCTTTCCTTTCCCATCAGACCATAGGAAGTTCCTAATAGCTTTTTGAATCTCGATGATTTGGTAGTTGGATAACATCCACATCTCCTTGAGAGATGGGGAGATGGCAAAGGGTATGCCCATGTACCTTACTGTTATATTAGGCCCTCCCCATTGGATGCAAAATTGATCTAGCCAAACCAGCGGCTCCTCTTTCCACCCAAGAAGGGTGGATTTATCCTGAGAGATTTTGGCCCCTAAGATATCACCTAGGAACTTAATTTTGCACTCCAGGGCTTCCATATTATGCTTGGTGATTTCTACAAAAAGTGCAGAGTCATCAACAAACTAGGTATTAATCAATTCGAACCCATCTGGAAGTTTAACACCTCCTACTTTAGGGGATATGGTGTAGTCTCTTAAGATATAGTACATGGCATCAGAAGAAATAACAAAGAGAGAAGTGGCAAGAGGATAACCCTATCTAATAGACCTACTGAGCTCAATAGGTTATGAGAGAGAACCATTAATGTCAATCTGAGAAGACACATCTTTAAGGAGAATCTTCACCCATTTACAAAATTCCCCTGAGAATCTGAAGGCTTCGAGCACCATTAATATAAACTTCCATTCAACCCTATCATGGGCCTTCTCAAAATCCAAGAGAAACATGGCCGCATTTTGCCCTGAAACATTTTCCCAGTCCATCGCCTCCTAGCTGGTAATTAAGTTTTCTAGTATATACCTTCCTTTTATGAACCCTATTTGAGTGGGGCAAATTAATTTCGGTAGCACATTCTCTAGTTTGAGTGGGAGAGCTTTGGCCAGAATTTTATAAGATACATTAAGGAGAGTAATTGGTCTCCAATTCTTAATAAGTGACTTATCTCCATCTTTGGGCAGTAACTTAATAGTCCCTTTGTTGATAAGCTCTCCTTATGAGCCCCTCTCAAAAGCCTCTGAGTATAATTCATGAAGGTCTTGACAAATCCACTCCTCATTAGCTTTATTAAATTGGACAAGCGAACCATTTGGACCCAGAGATTTGTCATTTCTCAGGTTTCTTATAGCGGTTTTTAGCTCACCCGCAGAGATAGCTTCTCCCAACGTTTGTGCGTCTTCTCCTAAAATCTTACTAGAAATAATAGCTCTACACTTTTCTTTGGATTCCTGTGAATTAAGGGAGTCTTTTGAGGAGAACATTTCTCTATAATACTTACAAAAAGCCTCTTTTATGTCTTCCAAATCCCTTACCTCTTTATTTTCTATCCATAACCTATCAATATTTTCTCTAAATTGTTTTTGCTTAAGCATGTTGATGAAAAATTTAGACCCTTTGTCACCAAATTGCATCTACTGACTTTGGGCCCTAATCATTGTGCCTCTAATCTTGATTTGTTGGTGTTTCCTTAGTGCATCCCTCACCTAGGCCACTTTGTCTGAGAGATCTACTTTGCTTGGACTATTATTGACATCTAATTCGCATTGTACAGTTCATCTGTATGAGATTTATCAATCGACCTATAATATTTAGTTTTCTTCTGTCCAATTGTTTGGAGTAATGTCTGCCAACTCATTACATTTTGGTTCCACCTGTCTACATGGGAATTTATTTCCTTGTTTCCTTTGTTGAGAAGCCTGATAATTTTTATGGTGACCAACACATCTGGATCCTTAAGGAGATGAGTTTTAAGGATTAATTTATCTCCTCTTCTCCCTTGGTCATTTGGAGAAACTCTGAGATTAATTAGGGAGATCACAGGGTGATGATCCGAGAGTGAGACTGGCCAAACTATCACAATGTTACCCTGCATATCTGGTGCTAGAGAGAAATGATCTCTATCAACATAAAACCTATCCAACCTGCAATATATGCTATTCTTTCCTCTCTGATAATTGCACCAAGTAAACCAGATTCCTTTTGCATCCTTCTTGTTGCCAAGTAAGGGGTCCAATAGCTTCCTACAATTTTTCATTTTATCCCAATGTAATTTCTCGGCCCCTTTCCATTCCATAGGGACACCTCCACATTTATCTTCATGATTCTCTATCATGATGAAGTCTACTCCAATAATCCACGGTATATCAGGGAGGGAGGCGATCCAGTCACATAGTTGGGTCCTATCTCTATAGTCATTTGCAGCATAAACTGAGCATACTTCGATGATAGTTTTATTAAAGTCCAGTGATGCCCAGACTACTTTGTTGCATGGTGAGCACCCTTGGTTGATAATGTGTTCTTTCCATTTGGATTTGATGAGGAGCCCAAGTCCTTCTCTACCCTTTTCATGTCCTGAATAGATCTTGATAGTCTTTCCAGATGAAATCTAAATTGACCTCCAAGGTAAATTTAACTGCTTTTAGTTCTTGTAGCATGACAAAATCTGTGTCTTTGTGTTGTTTAACAAACTTTCTAACTATTTTCTTCATGTCTAGAGACTCTAGACCTCTAATATTCTATGAGATGCACTTCATCATCGACCAGTGCAAATTATTTACTCCTTAGCAGCTTTGAAGCCGCTAAAACTTCTGGGAAGATCTTTCTTCTTTTCATTTTTCTTTCTATTAGTTGAGCGGGCTTGTTCTTTGAACCCCATGGTCTACCTCTTCTTCTTCTGGTAATAACCTCAAGGTTCTGTAAATATATCATCCATTCCCCTTCTTCATCGGTGTACTCATTATTTTGAGAGTCAACTTCAGAATCGGGTTCCTTATTGTGATCAGTCTGACTGGAGGCGTTTTTGTTTTCAGAACAGGGGCCACAAGCCTCTAGGATATTACAACTTTCTAGAGTTTCATCCTCAAAGGCTAAAGGTTTACCACACCTAACATCACAACTATTAGGGTCAACAACAATACCCTCAACACTTGTTATCCTCAATTTTAATAAACTTCTTAGGGGGGAGGGAGACAACCATGTCAGGAGTGGATTATGTAAGTGAGGAGGTGTCTATTGTATTAATAGTGCTGCATGTTGAGACTAGCTCATAGGACACATCCATATCAGTGGATTTTTTATGAGTAGCCTACTAGCCTTAATGTTTATTGTCCCACTAGAGCTCCCTCTCTTAGCTAACACACTACTGACATTGTTCCTCTCAACGAATCCCTGATCTATGGTTTTATCAATGGAAGATACTTCTTTCAAGACCGAGAATCTCATTTCAAGGGGGGTATCCTACACATCATCATCCATAAGCAAAGCCACAGAGGATTTATCCTTTCTGTTTTTAAAATTATTATGGTTATTTTCCCTAATTTTCTCCAGTGCCAGTTGCTAGGCATTTTTCCTTCTCCTTTTCCTAGGTTTTTTCTCTACCATTTGAAAATCATCCTGCTGACTTTCTCCCATCTGCTTCAGGGCTTCCGAAATTGCAGAATGTGGGGTGGTGATAAACTTGGGGGTATCAGAATTAACTAATTTTCCAATCTTATAAGTTTTATTACTTTCTCCATTCATAGCTCTATTAATTTTTTTACTAAGGGAGTTAAGGTTGTCCATGATAGGAGTATTATTATTGCGAGCTGGAAGAGGGTTGCTAGAATCCTTGCACATCTTATCCATTCCTTTATGTCTATTTACAATTGGGAAATTTTTATGAATATGTCTATCTTTTCTACAGAGGAAGCACGTGTTGATCCCTCTGAGGCTTCCAATAAGGCAAATGACAATTTCATTATCTAAGTTAGTGTTCACCGAATTAGGGAGGTCTCGACCAGGGTTGATCGATACCAGAACCCTTGCATCCAAGTGAGGAATAAGAGAAGCCAAATTATCCATCCAGATAGTCTTACCAATCGGTTCAAGCAATTGAGGAATGAATCTCCATAACAACGGTGGGACATTTTTAAGAAGAAGTCACCTAGGGCATGAGAGTGTTAATATTTCTTCATTGACTGCTTTCAGAGACCATCCTAGGGCTCAAAACGTACATTTACCCACTGTCCAATATTGTTTTCTAATGACTTCTAATTGAGCCTTGTGATCTTTGAAAATAATAATGAATAAACCTTTTTGAATTAATCTACATAATGAAACTTGAAAACCTAATTTAATATTCTAGATATTCCTAAACCAGTCATCAAGAAACTTCCTGGCTAGACATTTATCTATATCAATAGTAGCAAAGAAAATCGCAGTATCCTTTAACCTATTCTTTTCCATAGAAATTTCATTACACATTAATTCATTTGGAGCAATGGAGATGGATTCCAAACTATAGTTAGGGTCCTTACCTTCTCCACAGGGACCGCCATTGGCAAGAGACACAAACCTCGCACCTTCTACAATGACGAAAGATGGTTGGTTAATGACATCTCTAAAATATTTCTTCCTTCCATCTTCGGCTCCCGATCTTCTTTTTAAATTGGTGATGCCTCCAGATGAGCCCTCCATAAATGCGCATTAACTCCACTCATAGATACAAGAGCGGGCGACAACATGAAGGACAATCAAAAACAAAGTATGCACAATAACCAAGATAAAAATAGAATAAAGGAACACTTACCTATGTGGAGGAGGCCGCCTGCACTCCCCCACATTGATTGCAACAACCCCTGCAGCCTCGTGTCAAACCCTATGGGTGTGATGTAGGTGCGGCCATAGTTCCAGAGCCCGATCAAAATCCTAAATATTTCTTAATTGATATTTTTAAACATAATATAATCATAAATATTGGATTGAGCTTCAACAACACACAAGTTTGACTTTCTAGGTAGCTCATTGGCTCATCTATTACTCTATTCCATTAAATTTTTCATCTCAGTTTTCTTCTATCCACCATTTGTTTTGCTTTTTAGGGGTAGTCCTCGCAATTGTCAATGTTCTCTATGACTATAGTAGTTAATTTTGACTCACCATCTGTCATCCAAACTTTTGAAGGTTTATCTTGTGCTCAATCATATTCTTGATCAACACCAATGTTGAGCTAATTCTACAAATTTAGGCATTGTCTGAGCAAGAGTGATTGGATGTGTTTCAATTCTATGTAATAATTTTCACCACCACCACTAATTTTATTTTGTATAAAAATTGTTGGCAACAACAATGAAGGAAAACTGAGAAGGGGGGTGAGTCAGTTTTCACTGGATAAACAAATTTAACTTTAAATACAAATTTGATTTACTGAAGCAACACTAAAGATAAACAAATAGATACCAGAACACACAACACCAAGATTTTGATGTGAAAAACCTAGTTAAGGGAAAAACCTCGATGGGAACCCATTCACAATAAGATGATACTTTACAGTAGTATGTGTAAATATTACAATGGGGAATGCACATGCATTCAAGCTCACTGCTCAAACTATAGTAACCTGGTTACAAAGATGTCTCACTAACTTACAAAATATTCAAACAACAATATAGAATCAAATGAACTGTAATAACAACATTTGCCAATGTTTGGTGACAATTTCGGTTAAGCATATTTATCTACTCTACACCACTTCAATCTTTGGTCAATCTCAATGTTGAAATATGTATTTGCTTGTTCGCACCTTTATCACTTTATGATAATTCAGACACACCACCCACCTACAAGTTACATGATTAAATCATCTATATATACAATTCATCAACCTTGACTACAAGGTCGTCTCAACCCTCAACACCTAATTACATTACACGATACAAAGATTGACCACCAAAATAATATAATGATATATAGGACATGAAATGGACCTAAATAAAATTCTCAAACATACAAAACCATCAAAAATCTCACCAAGATCAGCCGCAACACGCTACACCACCAAGAATACTGCATAACATGAATAATATCACTGATTCAGCAAAAAAATCAATACCACACACAAGGATTAATACAGACCACTAAAAAAATTGAACACAATCAAGAAACACAAATAAGCACATTAGAACCATCTGCAATAGTTGCACCAATACCATTTATCAAATCTTCATCAATCAACATCTGAAACTCAAGAACACTCAAAGAACAGCAACTCAGACAAGAAAGATAGCTTGCGGAGCACCAAATCACGATCCATCTGCAATGAAGATACACATGAACATCCCAAACAATATCCCAAAATCACAACTTAAGATGTGATCACACTGAAATATATTGGAGGAAATACCGAACTCTACAAAACACTGATTATAAAAGACTAATTGCAAACTAGATCATATGATATGATCAATTAAGCTTCCAGATCACTGAAACCAATATAAAAAGATATAATGATACTAGAAATACTCCAACAATGAACCATGAAACCAATAAACCAATATAAAATCAATAGAGCAATAAATCACAGGAATATATTGACATAAATGAAAACAACATATCCAAGTAGTAGCAATGTCCAACAATCTCCCCCTTTGGCATTGATGGAAACATATAGATGTGAAAAATAATCAATGCAAAGAAAGAATATATCTCCAACAAACTCCCCCTAAGATCAGGCAGATAAAGCAATTTTTCACATGCTTCTCTCCCCCCTTTGACATTAATGAAAAGGTCCTCAAAATAGAAAACTAAACTCTCCCCTTTTGACAAAAAAATCATGATTCTCTCCCCCTTAAACATATAACCAACCATACATAGACTACTCCACCAGAGGAGCAACATAGACTCATCAATCTGGACAAAAGGATAATACTATGAAGTCCACTGGATTGATGCAATTCAATGCATATAGTTCTCATTAGGAGGGGAAGATACCCCTAACTTGTCTCTCAAATAGACAAATGTGTCTGTAGGCAAAGACTTACTGAAAATATCAGCAATTTTTTTCTTTATAGACACATACTCTAACTTCACTTCCTCTTAATTGACTTTTTCTCCCAAGAAATGATACTTGATTGATACATGTTTAGTCTTTGAATTTTACATTGGGTTCTTTGACAAATTAATAGCACTATAATTATCACAATATATAATAGTAGGCTCATCATAAATAACTCCGATATCCTTCAACATTTGTTTCATCCAAACTACCTGAGTGCAATTACTAGCAGCAACATTGTACTCAGCTATAGCAGTAGATAGGGACATTGAATCTTGTTTCTTTCTTGCCCATGAAACCAATTTCTTACCCAAAAATAATGCACCAACGGAGGTACTCTTCTAATAATCAATTTCACCAGCCCAATCAACATCTGTGTAAGAGCATAACATGAAGTCATCCTTCCTTGGATACCCCAATTCACTCGAACCAATGAGCTCAATTTTGGCATGCACATTTTTGTAACTGTCATGTTCGAGCGAACCCAACAATTTTTAACTGTCAGCTTTCGTTCCAACTCTGGCCGACGCATTTTTTTATTTTTTTCATTTGTGGAATCGTATAAATGTCCATAATTTTTTTTCATTTTTTATCACCCAAATGATTAAAATAATTTGCATTTTTGGATGAGAGAAGACATTTGAAAATTATTTTGAAGGCAATAATTTGAAGGTTTTTTGTAAAAGCATGGGGAACAAGAAGAGAAGGCAAAATAAGACTTCAAGGAATTATTCTCTCGAAACGAAAGAAAGATATCGAGAACAAAGAAGACAAAGATATCATGATGCAAGTATGTATTTTTAATTTTATTTCTATTTAATTTAATATGTATTACGTATCAATTATTAGAATTCAATATTTTTTATCTAATATTTTTAATAGGATTAAAAATAATTTTGTTTTAATTGGAAAGCATAATTAATTTGAGATAATAAATGTGTATTTGCAAATTTCAAATTCCATCAACTTGCTTGTTGTGTAATTGCATTTTTCTCCTATATAATTAAGTTCATTTATAATAGATAAGACCTATTAAGTCATAAAATTAATAAGACCTATTATGTCATAATTTCTAGGTTCTAAATTATATATATTGAATATTTAATGTACATGTACAAGTAATTTCATGTGATAGGTCCTTTAATATCACATAATATATCTGTCTTAAGGGTAGTTAAGTATATTAATTGTGAAATGTTTTTTCAAATGTGGTCATATTGATTTTAATAATAAGGCCTATTAGGACTATTACATTGATTATAGGTCTTAAATGTGACATAAATTTATAACCTATTAAACATGTTGAATAATTTAGGTGAACTATTTATATTCAACTTCACGTACATGCAAAAACATTTCAGATTAGGAGGTCTATTATGCAATAATAGGTCTTAAATATACACACATGTGACAAATTATAGTCCACTTACATTATGATCCATAACAAATTAATATAAGGTCACCTAAGTTATCGTATGCATGCATCAAAATATTTGTACTTTTAATTTTCAAAATTGGAATTTCTAATTTATCAAAATTTTATTTTATGTGTTAAATTAGTGCTCAAAATTAGAGATTGAACTTTAATCCTAACCTGAGATCAAATTGAACTTTAAACCTAAACAAGTAATTTAATTAGAGTTATAACAATAAGGTCCTGAAAGTAATTAAATTTAATAAACCAAATTGAATGGGCTAATTTTAACATGTAAAGCTTTAAGCCAAATTCACCCCTATTCTTAATCCTAATTGAATAATCTCTGATTAATTCAAGAACCTTACACAAGCTCTTAAATTATGTGCAGAACGGGCAAATAAACCTATTGAAGAACACAATATAGTTGATGAACATAGGGAGGAGATTGTCCAAGTTGAACCAATGGAGAACTTTGAAGGAGAGGGGTCAGGCTCCTTACCTCCTACCACTGATATGGATGAGCATATTGTGGATCTAGCTAAACAGGTGAAGAGAAATATTTCTTATAAAAATTTAGATCATTTACTTCAAATGGATGTGGATGAGTTGAAACGTCTCAGTGAAGAACCTAGACATACTAAAAGGAGGTCAATGAATAAAAGTGGAAAAGAAATAATGTCGCATTTCAACAATCTTGATACTACACTAGAAAAAGCTCAATTGTTATCAATTGTACTTACTCATAAAGACTTAATAGATCCAATGAAATTGTTGGGTATAGATACAACAAGTCAAAAGAGGAAATCTTCTCAGCTACAAAAATCTATTGTTGATAATGTTAAGAAAGGTTTGGTGAACATTGGTAAAAAATCTCGAAAACTAGATAAGACCATTTCAAGAAGAGTGATGTTGACATCTTTAGTAAATGAAAGATTGCCTCAAAAAAGACAAATCTCTTCACTGTCATCTGAGTTTGGTTTTAGTAGAAGGACAATATCTAAATATGTTAAAAGGAGAAAGATTTTGGATGATACTACCTCAGAAGGGAATTGGGCAATTATGTGTAGAGCTCCTCGTTCTGATAGAATTGAAGATGTTGTTGGGAACTTTGTGACAAGTTTTTGGAATGGTAATACTCACCCTTCATCAAATAGTAGAGATGTTATCAAGCAAAGGATTGGTCCTGATCGTTATGATCTCCATGTAAAACATTGGATAGACACAACAAAACATGAATTGTATGTATTGTTTACTAAAGCAAACCCTCATATAAAGATTGGACAAACCATGTTTGAATGGTTAAGGCCATATTATGTGAAGTTAAACAAAGTTTTCGAAACTTGTTGTCATTATCACATCGAATTTGACTTGTACTATCAGGTGTTTCGAAAGATGAGAGAAGATAATGATGGTTATGAAAATGCTCCTCTTAAAAAAACAAGTCAATTCATAGCATCCATCTTATGTGATAAATCAGATGATAATGCAACCGGTCAAATAAATTGCATAAGAGGAATTTGTGAAACATGCGGGGACTTGGCTAAATTGCCTTTGAGAGATGAAGATACTGACATGAGGAAGATGGTAAATTGCAAGAGTTACAAGTACAAAAAATTTGAAACAAAATTTGGAAAGGAATCTACAAGACTAGATTGTGTAGAAGAGGAAATACCTATTGGAACATTTATGGCAAATTTTCGTAAGTTGATAAAACCATACATATGCCATGGTTTTTTTGCCAAGTGGCAAGCAAAACAATTTAAAAGATTAAGAGACACTTTCCCACTTGGAACTATTCTATCTGTAGTTGACTTCGCAGAGAATTACTCTTTTGCACATCAAAAAGAGATTCAATCAGAGTATTACTTTTCAAAGCAAATCACTATTTTCATGCATATGTGTTATCGACATGCATAGATGAATTTGGATGGTGTTGATAGTACATTTGAAAATCATGTAATTAAGAAAGAGTACTACTTCTATATCAGTGATGATAAGGAGCATGACACACTTTTTGTACAACATTGCTTTAAGAAGTTTTTTGAATATTTGAAAGATAGAGGCATAACAATAGTTAAACATTTTGTTTGGTCTAATGGATGTGCGACACAATTCAAATCTTTGAGGCCATTTTATACACTAGTAGATATCATCGAAATGACAAAATACCACATGTTTGGAGTTTTTTTGAGAGTGGTCATGGAAAGGGTGAACATGATGGTGTAGGAGCTTGTATCAAACGTGCTCTAAGAAAGCATCAAATAAAGTACACAGGAGAATGTATAGAAAATGCACATGATGTTGTTGAATGGTGTAAGAAACACTTTGAGCAACCTAATTATCCTAGGGAATCATCATCGAGAACATATAAGCCCATTCCACATAGAGTGTTTTGGGAGATAACCGGTACGTGTTCTCTTTTAGTATTTTATTTAATTTTTTTTAATTTAACAACTTGATCTACATGTACATTCTTGTACACATGTACATTTTGTAGATGTGGATAGAAAATCAATGCACGGATGCAAGAGTGTGGAGAGGACAAGATCTTTTCATTGTGTCATGAGTATAGATAATCGCCCATGGACATTATACACTAGGGATTATTCATGTTTTTGTTATGAATGCATTTTCGAAAACTATGTTGATTGCAAGAACCAAGAGCTTGGATATGTTAGTGAATGGAAAATGGTGCCACTAGATGTTTCTGACACATACAAGGATTCAAATGAGGATGAAAACTTTGAAGACATTCCTTTGATTTCTGGTGATTACGATCATATTTCAGGATTGATTAAAAAAGGTACATACATGACGTACACATGTAAACATTTCCTTAAAAATGACATATAACTTAGAATTTATTTAACTTGTGTCAAATTGCAGGAGATATTTTTGCAGTCATAGCAGAAGATGGAAATATAGAAGGTGTTAGTTATTATTTATTGTGTTGCACAGAAGAGAGAAAGAAGTTATCAAAATCTGAGATGAGTGATGGAATGTCATTTCCCACAGGTTTGAGTTCTGATTTGAATATGTACATGTACAAATCGCTTATGTGAAATTTTTTAATTTCTCACGTTTCTTATATACATGTACATGCAGGATCAGTTGTAGTGCAAGGGACATATTTCAAACAAGTTAAAATTGTTCAACATGGGATTCATTTCACTAAATACCAAATTGACAACAAGGTATATCAGTATAGTCACTTGGTCATTGTTGTTGGCCTAATTCTTCAAACAGTTCCACATCGAGGGAGGTCTCAAAAGTGGAGACTAGATAGTGAAGATCATGACAAAATATTAAGTGTTATTGAATAGCATTGTGAACCACTTGATGTGGTATGAACTATATATACATTTAGTAATCCACATGAATTGAATTTTAATGTAAGTTCAAGATAAACTCTAGATCTCAAGTAACTTGTTTTGAAACTAAAGGATAAATATTTTTTAAGTTTATTTATACATTATATCAAATTAGGATGTATTTAAATGTGCATGTTTAATTGTATGTAATTGTATTTGTATTTAATTAAAAAATGCATATTTAAATTAGAATGTAATATGTACATTTGTAAAATTGATATTTAATATGGAATAAGGACATGTACATGTTGTGAACTATTTAACTACAATATACATACCTAGAAGCTCACATACCTACAATATACATACCTATGTAATATACATGTACTGGATGTGAACTATTCAATACATGACCTATTAAGTTTAGTTTGTTCATTTCATACATACTCTTTTGTTTGAAAATCAAACATGTATTTAAATCTAATCTAATCAAACATGTATAAATCTAATATAATCAAACATGTATAATCTGATCAAACACAAACTAGGTATAAAGTATAATCTAGAGTCTAAACAAGTCGTTGTACATGCATGAAATATACAATCTAATCAAACATGTATTTAAATCTAATTTAATCAAACATCATGTACATAAATCTAGAATATAATCAAACATGTATAAATCTAATATAATCAAACATGTATAAAACTTATAAACTATAATCTAGAGTCTAAACTCCATGTATAAAGTATAAAGTATAATCTAGAGTCAAACACAAACTAGGTATAAAGTATAATCTAGAGCCTAAACTCCATTTATAAAGTATAAAGTATAATCTAGAGTCAAACACAAACTAGGTATAAAGTATAATCTAGAGTCTACACTCCATGTACGTGCCTGAATATATATAATATGAAAGTATATAAAAAGATAAATGTAAATGAGCTATAAAGTCTAGAGCAAATCAACAGGGATCATGTCGGCTACGAACTGAGCGACCATCTGAGGGGGAGTCCTGCAAAAGTAGAATTTATTTAAATATTAAATATAATATATCTATCTCTCTAGACGTGCAAGTACATCAAATATATGTACCAAAAACCATAACTAACCTATACACTAACAGCATCTAAAGAATCTCTCCTAAATAGATGCTCAAAGCTCAAGGAAGGAGTGACATGAGCTAACTATCAATTTAAGGATTAGTCCACAATCAATTTAAATGATCTACAAATTAAAACTTAGAACTCTAGATTATTTATTAAACATGAGATCTATATATATAGATTTATCAGGTACAAATTTGCAATGTATGTATACATATCTTCTAAAATTTTAAACGCACATGTACATGTACATACCTATGTATCACCTAGAGTAGGCTGTATAGTCTGATCCTATCTTGTGATCATATCAACAACATCACTCATGCCTGCATATCTCTCTCTACCTGTACGTATCACTGAGGAGTGCAAGGGGCTAACTAGATGAGTGGGCATCATGGATGAAGTGTCTGACTATAGTAGCATGTCCATAAATCTAGTATGGCTCAAATCTCTCAGCTGATCCTCAAATGAATCCAAACCCTCATCTGTGATATGTACCTGATCAACTCGTATCTCCTCCTCAAATGAATCCAATCGGCCCTCATCTGTGATATGGAGCTGATCAGCTCATAGCTCCTCCTCTACAGCAACAGAGTGATCTGTAGGTGGGTCAGTGCCTGGAGCATGTGTAGAGTGATGAGAATTTTGTGACTGCCTTGGGGTATGCATCGATGCTGCTATAGCCTGACCATCTCTGAGAATCTCCTCTCTAACATCACCCAATGGTATCCCAAGTCGAGATGAAATAAAACTATAAGCATGTAGTAGGTCCTCAGCTAAATACTGTGACATTTGTACATGTCTACTACCTCCGACTATAGCTGCTACCTCATCTGGGGAGGGGATGCCAGCAGAAATATACTGATCATCTGAATCTGAAGCCCCCCCATGACTAGAAGATGCATGATCTATGGATGATTGCGAACGTGGTCAACTCATCATATATCTGCCCACCCTGTCAGAAGATATGGTGGCTGCTGCTGATGCAATCTGTCCAATCCTATCAATTGCTTCTCTCTAAGAAGCAATCACAACGTGATCCGCTATGGGTGCCATGGCTGGGACTACTGCAGGAAGTCTCTGGCCAACAAGGTCCCTGTGTCTAGGTGGAGCTCTATCATGCCTACGATATGCATCTCTATCAGTAATCCTACCCCTCCCCTGTCCATAATATCCCAGAATATCAAGGTAGTTTCGTTTCATCTGATAATGAACCTCAGCAAATACCTACTGTGCAAAGTATAATGGAATCTGGTCATTATTAGGATAACGACCATGGGCTGCTAAGAATCGTGGGTAAATCAGTGATGCAACCTGTGGGTCGATACATCTGGTAACCTGATAGCCCCTCACCTTACTCTTCTCCTGATATTGTGGGAAGCATCTCTCCTTGATGGTCTCTTTCGAGACCACCCCCACCACATCAGCAAAAGAATGAGGACCCCTCACCTCACTCCTCAACTGTCTATATATATCCTCTATAACCTCAGGTGAGAATGAGGTATGAGATACTAAGCGGTCCCTCAATGTCCGCAAACTGTCAAAAATGGACGTGCACGTACTCTTGTACACGCCACCAGTATGAGGGTCATCTAGTATGGCCCTCAACCTATGCAACTCCTGATCACTGTAATGAAAAATAGTAGCAATGTCGGGCAAGGGGGGATCCTGCTGTGGAGGATCCTATTGTGGTGGCTCCTGATGTGGAGCCTGCGCAGGTGGATCCTGATGTGGAGCCTGTGCAGGTGGAATTTGATCAGGAGCCTACAAAGGTGGATCCTAATCAGGAGCCTATGAAGGTATATCCTGGGATGCCATCTATCTAGGTACATGTCATAAAGTTAAAATAAATACGTAAGTAGAGAGAGAGAGAGATCATTTTCATGAGAGAGAGAGAGATTATATACATATAAATCTTCATGAGAGAGAGATCATTTTCATTTTCAAAAAATACATGTAAAAATTTCAAATATTTCAGTGAGAGAGAGAGAACATATATTTCAAATCTAGAGATAACATATATTTTAGAGAGATAGAGAGATCTAACACATGTACATATTTAAATCTTTGACATACACATGACCCCTTAGGACACTATATGATCCTAAGGCGAATGTCATATGTATAGTAGGATGTTATAAGGGGTCAAATGTGACCTACTAAGGGGTCACGCATGTGTTAATGCATGTTGACCCCTTAGGACCACATACGACCCCTTAAGATACTATGTGATGGACTAAGGGGTATGTCGTTCACACTAGAATTTTATAAGGGGTCATATGTGGTTCTAACCACATATGACCCCTTAGGACACTATATGATCCTAAAGGGAATATCATATGTACAGTAGGATGTTATAAGGAGTCATATGTGACCTACTAAGGGGTCACGCATGTGTTAATGCATGCGTGACCCCTTAGGACAACATACAACCCCTTAAGACACTATGTGATGGACTAAGGGGTATGTCGTTCACACTAGGATTCTATAAGGGGTCATATGTGGTTCTAACCACATATGACCCCTTAGGACACTATATGATCCTAAGGGGAATGTCATATGTACAGTAGGATGTTATAAGGGGTCATATGTGACCTACTAAGGGGTCACACATGTGTTAATGCATGTGTGACCCCTTAGGACAACATACGACCCCTTAGGACAACATACGACCCCTTAAGACAACATACGACCCCTTAAGACACTATGTGATGGACTAAGGGGTATGTCATTCACACTAGGATTCTATAAGGGGTCATATACGGTTCTAAGGGGTCATGCATATGTTATAACACATGCATGACCCCTCAGGACCACATATGACCCCTTATGACACTATGTGATCCTAAGGGGAATGTCATATGTACAATAGGATGTTATAAGGGGTCATATGTGACCTACTAAGGGGTCACGTATGTGTTAATGCATGCGTGAGCCCTTAGGACCACATATTCAACCCCTCTGGACACATAGGAAATGTCATATGTACAGTAGGATGTTATGAGGGGTCATATTGACCTACTAAGGGGTCACACATGTGTCAATGTATGCGTGACCCCTTAGGACCACATACGACCCCTTAAGACACTATGTGATGAACTAAGGGGTATGTCGTTCACACTAGGATTTTATAAGGTGTCATATGTGGTTCTAACCACATATGACCCCTTAGGACACTATATGATCCTAAGGGGAATGTCATATGTATAGTAGGATGTTATAAGGGGTCATATGTGACCTACTAAGGGGTCACACATGTGTTAATGCATGTGTGACCCCTTAGGACAACATACGACTCCTTAAGACACTATGTGATGGACTAAGGGGTATGTCGTTCACACTAGGATTTTATAAGGGGTCATATGTGGTTCTAAGGGGTCATGCATATGTTATAACACATGCATGACCCCTCAGGACCACATATGACCCCTTATGACACTATGTGATCCTAAGGGGATTGTCATATGTATAGTAGGATGTTATAAGGGGTCCTATGTGACCTACTAAGGGGTCACGCATGTGTTAATGCATGCGTGACCCCTTAGGACCACATACGACCCCTTAAGACGCTATGTGATGGACTAAGGGGTATGTCATTCACACTAGGATTTTATAAAGGGTCATATGCGGTTGTAATGGGTCATGCATGTGTTAAGACACTATTTGATGGACTAAGGGGTATGTTGTTCACACTATAATTTTATAAGGGGTCATATGCGGTTCTAAGGGGTCACGCATGTGTTATAACACATGTGTGACCCCTTAGAACCATGTATGACCCCTTAGAACACTAGATGTGATCCTAAAGGGAATGTCATACATGTACACTACTATGTTATATGTGATCCTCTATGACCTCCTAAGGGAACGTATAGTGTCATATGTGGTCTTAAGGGGTCATGTTGTGCATGTAATAGGATGTGAAAATGGGTCACATTGTAGAGGAAATTTATTTTGTCTAATTTGTTTAGATTTGTTATCTAAATTTTCTAATGTTTATTTAAATTAATTTTTCTAACGTTTTTCTTTTTTGGCTAATGTTTTTCTAAGTTCTGATTTACTACAGGTTAGTTTTCTATATTTTTCATAACAATTTTTTAAAATGTTGAAAAAAATATACATCTATACAATTATGTAATTTTAAAAAAAAATTGACACATTTCAATCAAAACATTAAATTATCAAACATTTTTCTAAAATAATGAAAAACAATAAATTATCAAACATTTTTCTAAAATAATGAAAAACAATAAATTATCAAACATTTTTTTTAAATGTTGAAAAACAATAACTATATACAATTATTTAATTAAAAAAATAAATTAACAAACAAATTATTTACAAATTTAATAAAAAAAGACATTATTAAACCAAACAAAGGGTTAATTTGGGCACCTGATATAACAAAAGTCAAAAACTGAAATAGGAAAGATGCTAATTGCTGCAGACAAAGCTCGGTGACGTGATGCTGACGACTGGTTCGATCCAACCCCCACCAGACAGAAAAAGTCAAATTTGATAATGATCTTTTAACTGTCACTTTTGATATTTATAAATTTAAAAAAAAAACCCTAACCGTAACGGGTTCGAGCGAATGGGGGCTTCGAGCAAACCCATTAAAATATTAATATTTTAATGGGTTCGCTCGAACCCAAAACTTGCCCGATGTTTGAGCGAACCCAAGTCAAAAGTTTGGTTCACTCGGACTCCTAGGGGTAGTCCAAGCGAACATTTCCATTTCGCTCGAACACGAGCAAATCCAAAATTCCCACTTTCACCAAATTCCTTCGTTGGCAAAAGTGGGAACCAGCTTTGTGAATTCACCCGTTCATTCACCTTAGCCATGAAAGTTTTTATATTCTCATCTTCTCCCATCTTCAGCATCTCAAACTTTCCTTTCAAACTCTACAACTTAGCAACTTTGACATGTTTATCTCCTTCATACAAGGTCTCAATCTTCTCCCAAATCTCATGTGCAATCTGAAGTCCCATTACATTAGTCATCTCTAAATCAGTTAGGGTACTCAACAATTCTTCCTTAGCACTAATATTATGTTCATCTTCCTTGATCTCATCAGCAGCAATCATCCCATTCTGAGAAACAAAATAGGCATTCTTTGTAATTTTCCAGTAATCTTCTCCAAGACACCTCAAGTGCACTTCCATCCAGTTCTTCCATATAGAATAGTTACTTCCATAAAATCTCAGACTCTCCTTCTTAAAGATAACACCTCTAGTTTCCATCCAAGATCTCCTCAAGTGGTCAAGATTATTTCAAAGGATTTGGCTTTGATAACAATTATTGGCAACAATAAAGGAAAAACGAGATGGGGGTGAATCGATTTTTACTGAATAAACAAATTTAACCTTAAATACAAATTTGATTGACTACAACAACAATAAAGATAAACAAATAGATACTGCAATACACAACACCAAGATTTTGATGTGGCAAACCCAGTTAAGGGAAAAGCCATGGTGGGAACCTACCCACAATAAGATGATACTCTACAGTAGTATGTATAAATACTACAATGGGTAATACTCATGGATTTAGGCTCACTACTCAAAATATAATAACTCAGAAGGCTACAACCATCAGGGGAGGTTCACTACCTTACAAGGAAGTCTCACTGACTTACAAAATATTTGGACAACAATCTGGAATCAAATGAACTGCAATAACGACATTTGCTAATGCCTGATGATAGTTTTGGTAAGGAATATTTGTCTTCTCTACACCACTTAAATCTATGGTCAATCTCAATTCCAAAATATGTATTTTCTTGTTCACACCTTTACCACTCTCTGATAATGTAGACACGCCACCCATATACAAATTACATGACTAGATTATCTATATATACAATTCATCAACCTTGACTACAAGGTCGACTCAATCCTCAACACCTAATTACAAAATTACATTACACTCTACAAAGATAGATCATTGGACCAATATAATGATATAGATGAAATAAAATGAACCTAAATCAAATTCCCAAACACGCAACACTAGCGAAAATCTCTCCAAGATCAACTGCAACATGCTACACCACTAAGAATACCGCATAACATGAAGAATAACACCAGTTCAAAAAAGACATCAATACCATGTACAAGGATCCATCCAGACCACCAAAACAAATAGAAAATGATCAAGAAACACCAACAAGAACATTAGAACCATTCGCAATAGATGCACCAATACCACTTATCAAATCTTCATTGATCAACATCTGAAACTCAAGAACACTCAAACAACAACAACTCGGACACAAGAAAGATAGCTTGCAGAGCACCAAATCAAAATCCATATGAAATGAAGATACACATGAACATCCCAAATAATATCCCAAAATTACAACTCAAGATCTCATCACACCAAAATATATTGGAGGAAATACCAAACTCTGTAAAGAATTGATCACAAAAGCCAAATTGCAAACGGATCATATGATGTGATCAATTAAGCTCCCAGATCACTGAAACCAATAAAGAAAGATATAATGATAATAGAAATACTCCAAACAGTGAACCATGAAACCAATAAACCAATCTGCAATCATTGGAGCAATAAATCATAGGAATATGTTGACATCAATGATAACAACATGTCCTAGCAGTAGCAATGTCCAACAGAAATAACATGGAAGTACTCTATTGAGATATATTTCAATCTAATAGAGTTAAGCTATATTTGATTGAAGGAATAGCACATGTTCTTGCAAATGTCTACAGTTTATTTTGTTGGAAGTTAAATTAATCCTCCTTCAACTTTCAAACTGTAAGATGTTTCACATATGCTAATTAAACTCTCCTTTCTATCTTGTGTCATGTTTCCTTAAGATGAAGGTATAAATATTTAAAATTGGCTTGAACTATGGATTGAGAAAATTTTATTCTCAATCAAGCATGACTTTAATTGATCATACTAGTTTTGGATAACAAGTGATGAAATTATTATTGCAGTAGAGTTTGATTAAAGTGTAATGTATGGTTGGGTAGCAAACCCTATTTAATGCACTTTTCCTAGTCTTATGTATTTCATCTTTAATCATTCTCTAGCATTTAAAAATTTCTCTTGTTCTAAATCTCATTTGGCATATGTCAAGGCCAAAACCAAAGTTGTTACTTAGCAAAAAGGTTTGTTCATTGAATAGATTACAATAATAAATATGAAATTGTTTATTGTTTTTCAACTTTTAAATTACATTTCGGAAAGAAAAAAGTTACACATATTTTATTAATAAGTCTATGAGTTAATTTTATCTCAAAACTATCATGTTGGGTTAGAAAGTGTCTATTTTATTGGAAAATACAAAATAGCATAAATGAAACAAACAAAACAGAGGAATTTTTATGCATTAATCTTATTAAATAAATATTAGGTCTAACTAATGGAGATTGACATCAAACTATAGGATAGATCTACAAGTAGTCATTTGAATCCCTTCTATCCTTTTCATCATTTCTAACATCTTTAAGTGAGGTTTTTTTATGTGGGAATTTTTTTTAAGATTCCCCTATGTTTTTTGAATGCTTGTACATTTCTTTATGTGAGATTTTCCACATGGGTATTTGTATTTTGATTCCTGTGTGCCCACTACATCTTGAATTGTGTCTATCTATGCAACTTTCCCATGTGGATGATTGAGTTCTGGTTATTCTATTTCATCTAAATCTGAATCAAGAAACTGGTATGTGAAAGTACAACAAAAGATGCTTGAAAAGCACTATTGAAGATACAAAGTTGGAGTTTCACCGGGCATGGAAAGCTAATCCTCATCATTCAAGTATTTTTTCCTGAATATTTTTCTAATATGTCTACCATATTTTATGCAAAGAAAGAAAATATTGTAACCAACCTCATTGAGTAGTGCATGGCAAAATTATTGAGTGAAGAATAGATAAAGAAAAAGAAAATAATAATAAAAAACACATAAAATTAAACTCAAAATAGATGCAGAAGACAGAGTTGGCTTTTTTAATGTGGTTCAGCAAATGGTGGCATCCACATAGAGAAAAGGATAGCTCTTTTCTATTAGATCAAAGTGCAATACAACCATACATTAAATCACAACATACATTGGTATATAGATTTATCCTATAGCCATATGATCCACACACACCTCAACATCCAATATTAGGCATAAAAATAATAACCTCTAATATAGGTCATTTTAAGCACAATGTGGGAATGCAGGGAGGTAAATAGGAAATTAAATGGTGGTAGAACCATTACAAGGATTGTACTGCACTAATAATGAATGGTTACACCAACAATCTCACACTTGAAGTTCAATCCAAGTTGCAAGAAAACTGCCAAGAGATATCCCCCACTCTAGCCTTATAGTCAAAACTTGGCAAGGCCAACAAAATTCCTATAGAATTTGAAATTCTCTCTTGGAGCAATTGTCAAAGCATCCACCGAACTCAATTTTGTGTCGATATTTGTGACCTGCAACTTACCCTCTTCAAGTACGTGCCAAAAAAAATTATATCTCAACTCTATAAGTTTGGTTTGATTATGAAAAGTAGAGTTCTTGGCCAAGTGAATAGAGAGTTGTTGCTATCACAAAACAGAGTAAAAACAAACTATATACATTGTAATTTTCTTAATAAACATTGTAGCCATATCATCTCCTTTGTTGCTTTGATGAGATAAATGTATTAAACTTCGGTAGAAGAGAGGGAAACAACCTGTTGCAAATGATAAATCCAACTAATTGCAGGCTTGACAAAAGTAAACACATACCTTGTTATAGACCATCATTTGTCCAAATCTCTTGCCATATCAAAGTCAACATACCCTTGGAGTTGAGTATCCTATCCTACAAAACACAAAGCATGATCTAAATTACCTCTAAGATACCTAAATATCCACTTAGTTGCCTACCAATGATGTTTTACTAGGTTTCTCATAAATCGTCTAACAACTCCCATTGCATGGGAAATATTCAGATGAGTACAAACCATGGCATAAATGAGACTTACAACTATAGATGAATAAGGAACACTCTTAATGTGGTCATGCTCTTTTTCAGTTGTAGGACACATAGCTGATGATAACTGAGAGGGATCAACACAAGGAGTACTAATAGGTTTTGCATGCTTCAAGTTGAACCTATCCAAGGCTTTGTCAATATAATTTTCTTTTTTCAATTTGATTACACTCTTTTGTCTATCTTAGATGATTATCATGCCAAGAATCGTCTTGGCTGCCCCTTAATTTTTCATAGAAAACCACTGAGCTAAATGTTGCTTTAATTCCTTAACAACCCTTATTTTGCTACCAGTGACTAACATGTCAAGGTAAACTTACAATGTTGGTTCCCACTTTTTGGTACATCTTGATTTTTGCTGAAATCGTATATTTTTTAGAAAATATAATTATTTAAGGCTTAAGAGGTCCCATTTGAAGTAATTAATTGAAGAGAGTTAGATCAAAGTCTCTTAGATCAAAATTTATTGGATAGAACCTCTCTACTTCTAAATTATACTTGCATTTGAGTCTTCTTTGCATCTATCAAATGCTAATAAAAAACCAATTTTACATTACCTTTTAGGGGGTCAAATGAATTCATTTAGAAGTTTTTTTTTTTAAGTATTTAGTCCTTGTTATAAGATTTCCAAATAATATAACTTTTAACATATTTAATTTCATTAATATATTTTTATTTTATTTCTTATGAATGTAGGGTTTTCACCGAACATGAACTTCTTTGTTCAATACTTATGAAAAAATAGTAAATGTCACCCAAAAAAATTTGAAAAATATTTACGCACTAGGTATTGAAGTCCTCTTTCCAACCAAAAAAAAATAATTTTTGTTACGTATACAACAAGTTATGTAATATCAAATGGACATATATCAAAATTATAGTTAACTCAACTTCAAATCTTAAAAAAATATGAAATATTGAAGATAATATTACAAAACCAATTGCAAGCAGTAGATATTGATGTGACAAAACCAAATTCAAAATAATCGCATTCATATCTATTATAGAAAAAAAATTATGCTATACAGAGTGAGTATCACTATTTAAAATGTTGTTTTTTGAAAAAATCTAGTTTTTGAGGGAGATAGAAAAAAGGAAGCAAATTAATTCCAAAAATGATCAAAAAAATATTTTTAGAATCTACATACAAAATGACACAAATCACAAGTTCACATCATCTATAAATTCCTTGCGGTTTAGAAGTTATAGGTGTCTGAATCTTAAGTTTTTTTGAAAATAAATATTGCAGTGTCAAAGTTGGCAAAAAAGTGTAACACACTAAATTGTGGGTTCACCCATCATCAACATAAAGTAAAAGTATAAAAAACTTACCATTTGCAAGCCACTTGAAGTAAAGACATGGATCAGATTTGCAAGGAATGAAGTTGTGCTCAACTATCAAGCTATCAAACTTATGATACCAATGTCTTGGGGCTTGCTTGAGGCCATATAAGTTGCACTTGAGTTTGCAATATAAATGTTCATGACAAGGTTTAACAAATCCTTTAGGGTAATCCATGTACAAATATTCTTCAACATATCCATGTAGAAAAGTCATCTTAACATCAAGCTCAAGATCCCACAGTACAACCATACCCAGGACTACTGAAATGGTTTACATTTTGACGATGAGTAAGAAGATTTCATTGAATTCAAATCCCTTTTGTTGATAAAATACTTTTACTACCAATCTTGCTTGATAGCGTTGTTTGCCTCCATCTTCTTCTTTCAATCGATAGACCCATTTGTTCTTCAAAGGTCCTTGATTAGGTGGGAGCTTCACCAAGTCCCCAGTGTTGTTGGCCTAAAAAGAGGCCATTTATTCATGCATAGCTTCCATCCACTTCAATGAGTTTTGATCTTTGCAAGATGGCTTGAATGTTGTGGACTCTGACTAGTTTGAGAGAAAAATATCATAATCATCCAGTTTAGATGGAGGATTATTATGTTTGGTTGACCTCCTCAATTTAGGTGCTTGTTCCTTGAAATCACTATATATTGGTAGACTTCTCTATTCCTCATTATTGTCCTATTGTTGAACATTTCTAGGCTCAACACTTTGATTTTGTATATGTCCACTAAACTGTGGTGGTAAATTACCATGTCCTAGAACAAAGACTTGTTTTGTGCCCCAAATTTATCTTGTGAGGTCACATCATGTACCTAGTCATGGGGTTGAAGGGGATATGTATTGCAGTCAAACAACTACGTATGAGATTGTGAAGGTGGTGCAAAAGAATGGAGTGGTAGCATTAAAAAATTAGTGCCCAAGTGAGTCATTGTGTGCAAAGTGGTAGAGGAAGGCAAAATTGAAGGTAGAAAACTAATGAAAGGAGGATGTGTGGGATATCCTAAGGGAAACGTATTGGCTCTAGGAGGTGACACATCATTTCTAGTAAGTTGTGCTTGACTTCCTAAGGGCTACGGGTCAAAGTGGGGAGGTTGTGAGGTAGTAACCAAAGGCAGTGTTGTCACATGTGAGGAAGCATTGCAAATTGCATGGGCATTACTTGTTGTGAGTGTAGAGAAACATTAAGAGGCAGGGAAACATTAGGATGAAAACTGACAATGGGAATATTTCCCTATTTTTTAACCATATTAGCTCCATTTTCAAACAAATTGACATTAATAAATTTTTTGGAAGATGTGTTATGTTTCAGCAAACCTGGGAAATTTTCTAGTAATAGTGTCCTAAAGCCTAAAACCAAATTGATCCTCACCATAGCTAAGAAAAATATTGTTTTTTTATTTTAAATCCAACTTTGTTCTCCACTCTTTAGGAACATGAGTGAATTCTTCGCAGCCGAAAACATGAAGATGAGAATATAAAATCCATTTTCTCGAACAAATTTCTTCTAGGATATCAAAATCCAATCTAGATGAGGGGATTTTGTTGATTAGATAAACAACTTTGTTAACTGCCTTTGCCCAAAACTCCTTTCTTAAACCTACATTTGACAACATACATTGAGCCCTCTCAAGAATAGTTACGTTCATTCACTCGGCTATACCATTTTCTTTGGGAGTATGTGGTACCACTTTGATCCATCTAATGCCATTATTTGCATAAAAACCATCAAACTCCCCGAAACAAAATTCTCCTCCATTATCAGGTTTTAGACATTTGATTTTATGCCCTGTTTGATTTTCAACCAAAGATTTGAAAATTCTAAATTTTGAAAAGGCTTGTGAATTTTTATGCATCGTGTAAACCCACACTTTATGAGTATAATCATCAATAAAATAGACAAAATAATTTGCACCTCCAAATGTTGTTACCTATGTGGGTCCGAAAATGTCAAAATGGACAAGCTCTAAGGGTGATCTTTTCTTATCATGTTACCTATCTTCAATAAGTCGACTCACCTTTGTTTTCCATGGAGATAATACTCACAAAAATTCAAATCAATGGACTTCAAACCAATAATTTGATGACTCTTCAACATAACTTCAAGTCCCTTTTCGCTCATATGTCCAAGCCTCTTATGCTACAGGTCTAAGCCACTATTGATAAGTGGTATTGCAACTCCCACTTCACCAATACATTCTAATTTTCAGCGTTTTGCAAGCACAAAGGCACCCTTGGTTACTTTCCAAGTATCTGAAGAAAATGTGACATCACATCCTTGAGCATAAATCTGATTTATAGAGATGAGATTCCTTTTTAGTGTGGGAACATGTCTCACATCTTTCAAGGTCTGGTTATTTCCATTTTTCAATGACAATGTCACATCAACTTTTCCTACAATGGAACATTCTTTATTATCTTAGAGAAAAAAATTTCCAAACATACCTTCTTGATAATTTGTGAAAGCACCCTGACATAGAGTAACATGAAAGGAGGCACCTGAATAGAGAATCCAGGATTCTACAACACTGTCACTAGCTAAGAGAACTAGAACACCTTCATCTTTGTCATTAGTTGTTTTGGCTTCATTATTTCTCACCTTCTCTTGTGCCTTTTTGTAATTCCAACAATTATTTTTTGTGTGACCAATTTTGCTACAAAACCAACATTCTCCATTTTTGCCTCTAGACTTCAATCTTTTGGAAGATTTGGACTTTCTTCTATTTTTATTTCTGCCTCTATCTTTACTCCTTCCTTGATTCACAAGTACTTACAGTAGTCAAGGCATCACCAGATGAAGCGGATTCTTGTTTTTTTCTTTGCATGTCTTCACTGAGAAGAGTGTCTACAACATCATCAAATTGTAGTTTCGTCTTGGCAACCACCGAAGTGCTAACTTCCATCACAACTCCTTCCCATCTGTTAGGTAATGAGTATAATAATAGAATAGCTTTTATTTTATTATCCAGATTAAGTCCCACCATAATCTATTGGGTGACTAAGGTGCTAAATTCATTCAAATGATTAGAAAAAATTCCACCTTCTTTCATCTTCAAATTTTATAACCTCTTCATGATAAATACCTTGTTAGACTCTGAATCCATCTCATAAATGGATGATATTTTATCCCATAATGCTTTCAAAGTCTTCTCAGCTGAGACATTAAATAGAACATTTCTTGGTAACGAAAGAAAAAGAGTAGCTTTATATTTCTTGTCCATTTTCTTCCCCTCTTCATTAGACATCTTACCTTGTCCTTTGGTTTTCCCTTCTAAAGCAAGTGAAAGATCTTTCTTGATTATTGATGACTCCATTTTTACTTTCCATAATGCGAAATTTTGGCCCTCGAACTTCTCAATTTTCTATATGTCTACTTCATCTATTCTTCTAGGAATTTGTCAAGATTCCCAATCAGCTTCACCACTGAGCTTCTTCACCAGAGCTTTGATACCATTTGTTGAGCAAAGAATAGATTAAAAAAAGGAAAATAACAATAAAATAAACACAAAAAATAAAACTCAAAATAAATGCAGAACACAAAGACGTATTTTTTAACATGGTTCACCAAATGGCTACGTCTACATAGAGTAGGGGATAGCTCTTAAAAATGTGTATATATGTGAGATGATTTGAAGATTTAAATTAGGATAAGATTAGGATTAACTCGAGATTAAATAACAAAAAGGGGCACTTCTAGGATCAAGGGCCCAATTTTATTATATGTGAATTGATAAAGGGGGACTTATGTTTAATTAAATTATTAATTAAATTCCTAAAGAAGTCCTATAATGCATAATGCAATGAGACACACTAAGGTGATTTCTAACTAAGAGTAGAACTGGAAAACCTAATTAAGGTTGTAGAGTTTATGATACTATATTTAACCCCCACTTTAGTACTCATATGACACTACATGCATATGCAAGCTGAAGTATAGGAAAGTAAACATTCATAAGAAAAAGGATATGTCCATAAATATCAAATGAAGAGCCGAATAGTATCTACAATACAATGTTAGGAGTCGCATTCTACAAAACCAAATTGTTGATTAAAATCACAAAATATCCTAAAATGTTTACTAAGAGTGATGAAATATGATGGTAGCTATATGTCTCCCCCTATTTTGGCCTGCTAATTAGGAGGTTGAAATAGGGTATCATATTTACCACTTTGAATTGTGAAATATAATTGATGAAAAATTCTCACAATGAGGTTCAATACAAGATCCAAACTAATCAGGATCATTTGGTAAGATAGAGTTTTGAATATTGATTCCAATGCAATAAATGATATGAGAATCGGAGCTCTCTAACTCAAGATACTAAATATTAAGTGCAAATGTAAAGTTGGGGTTTTGTTAAGGAATTACCTTTTAAATAGTGACAAGGACACTATTAATTTGTCTTATTCACCTGTTTGTCTTGAAGTGTACAAGAGGAGCCCACATAGTGAATAATGTTGCATAGATGACCAGACATGCACACAAGGATAGAGAACCTAAGTCAATTAGTCTTGCAAGACCTCCCATTGGATGAGTTAGGCTTGCCAAATGTACTTTGTTGATTTGATTTCATTTGATTCGTTGTTTTGTGGTTCCTAGCTTTAGATCGCACATGGGTCACCTGGAATGGGTACCATGGTCCCCTCTAGGTATCATGATTTTATTAGGGCACCATGGTTCCCTTAGAGCACCATGGTCCCAGAAAGGGCATTAAGTGGCACACATGGGGATAGGATAGGTTTGAGATGATATCACTGATGCATGAGTTTGATATTTGTAGGAACTACCCTATATACGAGAGCATACCTCAGGTAACATATACAACCATCTTCGGAGCTAGATCCCTCACCTTACTCAGGAAAGGTAGGGGTTTCTTTGGGTATTTGGCTTATGGTGGATATGTTACATGTTGAAAATCAAAATTTATGGGTTGATGTTGATGGCTTTGATGGAGAGATGGGATCCAAATACATCTACCTTCTACCTTTCTGTTAGAGAGATGACAGTCACACTTTAGGATGTATATCACACCTTACAACTATCAATGTGAGGGAGGACCATTAAATATTAGTCACATCACTCATGAGAAGAGATGGGGAAAGATTGGGCATATTGCACTGGTAGAGAGACTCTTAGAGAGTCAAGGGGTCAGATATTGATTTGATGGTTATTACATCTGACAGGTGATATCCCATTGGTTAGGAGGCTTATGATTGATACAATGGTACTAGCCATATATCTAGATGGTCAAGGCACTCACATGCATGGGGGACTGACCTATACCATACGTGAGATGGGGGACCACCATAGTGTGTTCTCCTGGAGGCATAGCATGTTAACACATATCTATCATGTGATTTAGGAGACTTTTTATTATGAGGGTAGGAGCTTGATGACATGTACTCTCCTTTAGGCTTGGATGTTCAAGAGCATAAGATGTACGAGACCCATGGGATTTTCTATAGAGATTGCCTTTGAGGAGCCTCGAGTGCATGTGTATCCATGCACTAGATCATGACAAAGAGGAGATTTATTATATTGTAGAGTTATGATATACCATCTACAACATGTTGATATCATAAAGAGGCCCTATAGATGAATGTATGATTGGGTATAGAAACATGTACAATTATGAAAAAAATGCAGGATGAACATCTATTGGAGGGTCACCATAGTTACATCATCATCACATTTTATTTTGATAAAGTGATGAGGCAGTTTGGTCTAGAGTAGGGCTATCCCATAGCTGTATCAATCTACATATGACACTCACAATTACATGAGACTAGGAGTCTTTCCCAGACACACATCATAGGATGTAGAGATCACTCATGATGAGGAGGAGAGACGTGATAGATATTCCCCCTCACTCAAGGATGGCATAGGTGTATAACATATATAATGGATACTATAAGGCTACATATCTAAGATCCATATTTTATCTAGACCATCTGAGAGGGAATATTGAGCCATGGGTGAGACCAACAGGCTCTCATAGTAAGGAGGGGGGAGATTAGGCATTCAAGAATCCTAGTGAGATAGACAGTGAGGTGTAGAAGTAGGAGGAGGATCAGGAGAAGGATGAGAGTGACACTCCTAAGCATCTGAGGGATGAGATTTGAGATACTGACCCTCCACCATCAGAGGTTGGAGGATAGGGTGCAAAGGTAGAGGAGGATGACATAGCCTTATATAGGCCTACCTCAAGGATATGCAAGTCATCGTCTTATATGTTATATTGTTGTTTTTTTATGGTTGGATTGATCTGATTGAGCATGGATTTTATTGGGGCTTCTTCTCTGATCAAAACTCCTTTAGTTTGTGTTTTCTCTACAGGACCCAAGGTAGGGTTTTGAGACCCAAATGTAGTAGAATGATTAGGGTGTCTGCAAGAAGATGTATCCACATTTTGGCCAAAAAGTGGAAGTGTTTTCCCTATTTTTTAGATTTCACCCTATTTGACCTAAAAAATTAAAGAACTTAAAGAATGAATCTTGGAAAAAGTCAGTAATAGAAAATCTAGTCCTCAAAGTCTACTTTCCAAATATGTAATTTATTTTAATACCCATATCTTAAAAATTAAGTTTGAATAGGCATTACTAAAACCTATAGTTTAAAAGTCACTTTCCAGGACCATGCCATGCCCATGTACGACAAGCATAATTTGACCTAAATGAAATTATTTATCTTAATCCTTTTGGGAAAAGACCTGTAACTTACTCACCTTTGATGAGGATATTTTTTGTAATTTTTTTCTGTGTATATTTTTTTGTTAATTTTTTATTGGACATAATCACTGTTTTGAAAAATCCCCATGTACGAAAAGCATAATTTGATCTAAACTGAACATTTTTTTATTATTTTTTTAACTGTATAGAATTGTCTCTAGTTTGATGTCATATAATTTTTTTCCAAAAAACTTAAAGACAAAAAAGTTATTAAAAAACTAAAAAAACATGTTATTTCAAGTTTATGGACCTCTTTCATTAGAAATTATTTTAAAAATAAAAATATTGATCCATTCTTTCAAAAATTACATGATTGGAATCTAGATAATATGTATTGTAATGGGTTTTAATTGTTTAGAAAATTTATGAAATTTAGGTGTTCAAATATATTTTGGATGTCATTTTTTTGTATTTATATTGATTTGGCCTTCAAGTTGCAGGTCAAACTAGGTCCGAGCCTCTGTTTCGACTCTCCAAATTATTTTCCAAGCCAAATTCCAAACCTAGATTTGGGCCCACAATCATTTTTTTTAGAAATGGTATACCGTATTAAAAACGGGATCCTGTTTGAGATACAAGATCTCGTTTCATTTTTTAATTAATTAAAAATGGCCAAACGAAATAGGATCCCATTTCAAATTAAAACGAGATCACATTTCAAATCAAAACAAGATCCCATTTTATTTTTCATTGAAATAAAAAAGGTATAAAAAGGCATTATTCGAGTTGATAAATGTCTTTTTATGTGCAACTTTTTATACAATATTTTATGATCTAGTTGTCCTTTGGATGCTCTTTTGTTCCAATTTTAGATCCATTTTTTGAAGGTGGCAGTCATTGCATTATTTTTTAGTCATGGGGTCTAATCAATGTCATAAGAAGAAACAGAGGAGGCAAATGGTTGTCGAGGAAATTCAAGCAAAAAGAGAGAAGGAGGCCAAACATTAAAGAGATAGAAGAATGAGGATTTGACAAATGAATAATCCTGACGCTTTTGGATCCACAACAATGGAAGAGACAAACATTTAAGATTATGCCTTGGGGGATAAGATGGATGTAGATGATGCAATTATGGATGATGTTGATGTGGATGATACAATTATGGAGAATATTCTAGGTACTATATCCTCAAATCTAGGTACATCTTCAAATTATCCAAGTATATCTTCAAATCCTTCTCAGAAAGACATGGATAATGTGATTATAGATGATATTCATGTTGATGATTTAGTTGAAGCTAGATATACCAATGTTGAGATTTATAGAATTGTCCATGACTCTAAAATGAAGCAAATTAGAGATATTGAAAATGAAAATCCTCCTATTGTTGAAGATTGGGAAAAAAAAATTATAAAAATTGAAAAAAATGTTTTTGATAATCTTCCTGGTAAAATTTCATGGAGATAGATAAGAACTTATGCTAATAGAATATACAAAGATTTTTTTTTTTGAAATAAACTTGCAATTCAATTTCAACTGGTGATGCAATCGATGAGAATGTGGAAAATGAGGAAAGTGATGAAAAAAATAGGGATCTTTATGAAACCTACAAAAAAAGATGAATGAGTTAAGAATGTTATGTCTACTGTTGCAAGTGTCATTAAATCTTTTGGAATAATGAGTCGATCTAAAAATAAAAATGCGGCACGATGAGCTATAACAACTGCTATAGTGAATAAATCAACCTTGAATAAAAGGATGGTAAGAAACATTAGTGGAATTTTAAAGATGCATCCTAAAACATTGGTTAGAGCACCTAAAAGAAGAGAAAGTAATGAAAATGATCCAATCAATCAAAGTTGGAGTTTTAGTGGTAGACTTCAAAGGTTAGATATGAAATTGAATATTGAAGTGAAATATTTGATTGAAAAGTTTTGGCATGACAATACAAGGGTATCATCTAATGCTATAGATGTTCTAAAGTTGAGAGTAGGGTCAAAATTTCATCACCCTCATCCAAAACACCTATTAGACATAACTCAAATTGAATTTTATAAAAAAAAATTGGATGAAGCTGTGTTACTTGGAAATATTACCATAATTTAAAGATCATTTGAAAAATGCAAGCCCTGGTATGTGAAAATTAATAAGAAAAGAATCTCTTGTTGTAAAACACACATGCAATTTTGTTACTATTATGATGTTTTTCAATACATATGTTAGTTTTTGCATAGTAACATGCTTATCCGAGAGTGTGGTATTGATACGCCACTAAAATCAATCAAGGAATTTGTAGCAAGTTTATTTTGTGAAAGAACTAATGGGAAATTATTTTATTTACATTCATGTATCTCTAGACAAAGTTCTAGTTGTGGCAATTTTCCATCACTAGTAGAATGTATGCGTGAGAGTAGTGAAACTGATTTTGGACAGCAAGTAGTGGATTTTATAATATTTAAGAATGTTGAGTATCCCTTAAAGGATGGGAAAATAGGAAAGCATGTCGATTTAATCACAGAAAAGGTTAGTGTACATGCATTCATGTCATAATTTAAAAGTAAGATTGCACCAAAATATGTGACACACTCTCAACATGTCACATGGCTTGATGCTCAATTTTCCACATGTAGAATTTATTTTCTAGTTGGAAGTATACTATCAGTGGTGGACTTTGTGGAAAACTATACTCTTAAGCCACAAGAGGAAATTCAATCTGAGTATTACAATTCCTGTCAACTTTCTCTTTTTGTTCATATTGTTTATCAACATGCAAATGATAGCACATAGGATGATAGAAAAATATTAAGGGAGTACCATTTCTATGTGAGTGATAATTGGATGCACTCGTTAGAGTTTGTTCAATATTATTTCAACATATTTTACAAAAATATAAGAGAAAGAGGAATCCAGATTACAGAACATCTTATATGGTCAGATAATTGGACAGGACAATTCAAGAATGCTCGAATGTTTTATTGGTTAAGGAAGGCTCACAAGGAATACAATATCCAACATATATGGATTTTTTTTGGAGATGGACATGGCAAAGGAAAACATGATGGAGTTGGTGCATGTGTTATAATAATTCCTACTAGAGGGAAATTAAAATTTAAAGATAATGTAAAATTTAAAGATGCACGTGCAATTGTAGATTGGTACAATACAACATTATCTACTAGATTAGGTGTGAACTCTACAATTCAATGATTTTTTTGGTTAGTTGAAGAAGAGAACATTGTACCATGGATTCAAAATGGCATTCATTTAAGAGTTCAAATGCAAGAACATGGACTATGTGAACAAGTAAACTTACATGTTTTTGTCAGTTTTGTATTTCACGTAATTTTGATGTATGTGAGAATACTGAATGGGTTGAAGATTGGAATCAAAGATCGTTGACTCCTACTTAGATCAAATTGACACAATTGAAGATAATGATCAACTATTTGTATTAGATGATTATTATCGTGTTTCATACCTTGCACAAAAAGGTAAAATTTATTTTATTATTTTATTTTATTTGAATAAATATATGTTTCTAATTCATGATTAATAATTATCTTCAAACTTATATATAATTAATTTATAAATTAAATGGTGAAATTTAATTAGAAATTAAATGATAAAATTAATTTTATTTGTAGGACATGTTTATGTTGTTGTTGCACCTAAGGACAATGATGAGGAAACAGAATATTGGTTGGCTTGATGTGTTGAGACTAAACACAAATTAGTTAATTCTCAATAAGATGCTGATGGTTTTCATTATCTGATTGGTTCAGTGGCAGTAGTTTTTGGAACTTGGCTAAGGAAATATGTCACACTCCGCTATGAGGCCAAGAAGACCTATACAACAAAACAATGAAAATGCGAATATTTTTTTTTTATAAAGGTAACATTACACATGCAAGAGAGATACATTCATCAAGATAAATAGTGATACATAATTAACAACTAGCAAATGTCCTCAAGGCCCCATAACAATGCAACATAAGGTTGAACATCATCCAATAAACCCAATAAATAAATGTTATACAAATTACAACATTAATCATTTACATAAGTACAAGATACATATTACATTGCAAGAGAATATACATATGAAGATCAAATACATTACAATGTATCCAAATGATACAAATCTCCAAGAGTCCCATGATGGGATGAATACATGAATCTAGTACAATAGTAACAGTCTTCAATCTATTCATGAGCCTCCTCGAACATGCTGTGAAAAGAGCCAAAACCAAATGGGTGTGAATAGCACTCCACCCAACCATGTGGTGCCAATAGGTCCATCCCTCATGCTAGGAGGTATCAGCCAAACCCACAACGCAAAAGAAAACATATAAGGGTACCAATCAAGAACCATAAAATGATCCACAAGGCTATACTCTCAAGAGACTCACAAGATAATCCACAAGATGGAGTACACAAAGGCTCACCAAAGGATCAACAATATAGAATCCACAAGAGGCTCACAGGATTAATGTCAAAGGAGATGCCAAAATCAATAACCCACTTCTAGAGGCTCAACCAATCCACAAAAGGATAAACCAACATAAGTTAACCAACCACTTCCGAAGTACCAAAACAATCCACAGACTGAATCAAAAGACATAAGTTACCACTAGGTAGCAATAGGGAAGAGTTTCATCACTAGGTTGTCATGAGTTACCCTAGTAGGTCATCACTAGGTCCCAACCCCCATCCTAGGTTACCCTAGTAACCTCTCCTGGCCCTTAGCCCCCATACAAACACTAGTGGGCCACACCAACCTTTCAAAGGGACAAGATTGGTTGAAGCCATTCCAAGAACTTCTCTACTTACCTCAGCCCTATACAAGCACCTAAGCATAAGAGAGGCAACAAGAATTAATCTTTATTAATGTTATCTAGCTAACCACCCAACTTCATTATTGAATGTTCACTTGATTAAAAAAATCTCATTGAGTTATCCTGGTGACCATTTTGGATCCTGGCCCCCAATGAAAGCCACTCCCCCAAGATTGCACCTAGGAATCCAAGCAATATCACAGATCAAACCAAAAATCTCAAGATGGTGATTCACCAAAGTACCATAGCAAGGCTTGTCTCTCTTGCTAGAATAAGATAACATACAAGGAGAATCCAAGATAGGCCAAGAAGACCATCAAGCTTCCAAAATAAACAAGACTTAACGAATTTCATCAAAAGAGAAGAATGACTACAATAAAGAATCCTCAAACTCCCTTCCTAAGCCTCTAGAAATCAACCCATAAAACCACACATCTGAGTTTCCCCATAATGAAAGACAAGATCCAATAGAAAAAGAAAGGACTCATGATGCCACAAATAAGAGAATTCATTCAAATCTACCAAGGAGTCCATAATAACTCATAAACATCACAAAGTTCCAAATCAACATTGAATTCATTAATCCATTAGCCCCTTTTACTGACATCTTATTATATCTCAAACATTGTAATCCATTCCTACTAATTGCTCTCATTATATTTGATCAATTGCATTTTAAATGAAGATTACCCAAGCTCATAAGAATACATAAGCATATAACTAATCTTGAATAGAACTTAACCTTGTGATTAAATGACTATAGGAAATGACATTTATATAATCTAAATACCTCCTCTTTCTCAAAATATTATTAATTTCCCAATATTCGCATATCTAACAAAAAAACAAAAACAAATATAACTCTATACACAAATCAAATAAGATTATCCTTAATATATTTGAATCTATTCTTTATAACTATTTTATCAATGGTTAATTAAATTTATCCAAAATATATCTAATGTAACCAATTATACTATAACATCAAAATAACTACATCCTCCAAATCATGATTAGGTGTATATTTATCCAATTAATTACCAACCTCAAAGTGTATAAATATTCAGAAAGCATTAACATTTATAAAATGAATGGAACTGAAAATATATATTTATAAATATATCTATTTACTCTTTGACCAACTTCATTATACAAGCAAAAAATTTTCATTTATACATAATTGAATTAACCATGAGAATACCCACACACACACCACACACACACACACATGTATATATATATATATATATATATATATATATATATATATATATATATATATATATATATATATAATATTCTAAAAAAAAATTATTTTTTAAAGAATAATTATCAAATAAATAAAGAATTGGAAAGAAACAAGCAGGTGGGGTTATACGATCATGGCTAGCCCACGGTGGGTGGGTCTCCCCACCTCCATGGATAGCCCACAGTGGATGGACTCCCACCCTCATGGATAGCCCATAGTGTGTGGTGCTACCCACCACCATGGGTAAACCACGATGGGTGGGGGTTTCCCACCTCCATGGGTTAACCACGGTACCAAACAACATGCACAGCAAAAAAAAAAGAGAGAGATCATAAAATCATAGGAACAGATTGCACAGACAGATAAATAAACAACAAATTCCCATTCGATAATATTAGTAAATATATATATATATATATATATATATATATAAACACACACATATACATATACATATACATATGTACATACATATATGTATATATATGTGTGTATATATATGTGTGTGTGTGTATGTATATGTGTATGTATGTGTGTGTGTATATATATGTATATATATGTATATGTGTATGTATGTGTGTGTGTATATATATGTATATATATGTATATGTATATGTATATGTATATGTATATGTATATGTATATGTATATGTATATCTATATATATGTATATATATGTATATATATATATACATATATATGTATATGTATATGTATATATATGTAAATATATGTGTGTATATATCTGTGTGTGTGTGTGTGTGTGTGTGTGTGTCTGTGTGTGTGTGTGTGAAACAAATAATTTGACAGGGAATTCAGATAAATTACTTGAGAAGAAGATAATAATAAACTAATCGATTCCAAAATTCCCATATACAGATTTACCCAAAGAAATATGTTATAACCCCTAATTTGATTTTTTTTTTTACAAACAAAGATCTCCCAATTGCATACCCAAACAAATTCTCCCCTCAAGAAATATTTTTAAAAAACCCCAAAATTCTTCATGGTAGAGCTTCTCTCCACAACCCCAAAAAGCGCCCAAAAATAATATCCCCCCTAGCATGCAAGAATTATTCATAAATAAAAAACATTAATTCTTGTAAGTAACTCCCAACATGCACATAGGAAATTAAATGCCCATAAATAAATTAATTCCTTTTTAATTATTATTAATATATTTTATAAGAGAGGTAAAATTATTTAATTATTCTTTAGATTATTTTATGAAGCAAACATATACAATTATATATATATATATATATAAATAACATAAATTTCTTGTGTTCAATAACCAAATTAAACATTTTATTAAGTAAGTAAATAATCAAAGTATTAAAGTACTATCTATTATTAAATTAAATCTTTTTCTAGCAAAACTAATTAAATCATAAAACCCAACTTTATGAGGACGTCTGCAACAACATACATGGACGCACACATGGTCCAGACCAACAAGAAACAAGACTAACTATGACCACAAGGATACTTGATAAGGAGGTTGTGTCTAGGGTCTAACTAATATCTCCTATTACCATTTGACCATTGGGTTGAAGAGCATGCTCAGACTTGGAAATTCAGGTGGAGTCGATGCTCAGTACTTGTAGCTGCATCACCAAGAAAAAACACATACATTTCACTAACATATACAAGCACACTGGTGAAGGATAATCATGAAATTCCACGTTCCTTCGAAGTGGGTGATGGAAGGTCATCCCCTCACACCCCATACAGACTCGAACCCATACAAGAAGATGATCACAAGATATAACACATACAATGTAGATATGGCAGTCCAAGGTCAGTACATAAGCAAATAATCTAACTTACAAACATCCATAGAGAAATAATGCACATCCACCATTTATTAAAATCTGAAACATCATATCATATAATCATGATTAGCGAGTATCATCCAATCACATGAACAATAGAGAAAGCCAACCAGAGTCAACTGGGTTAAGTAGAGTCCGTTCCAGAGAGGGGCATTATAAAATATTTGACAAGGAAGAATGGTTTGCCTACTTTTGAAGATTATGAAACACACAATAAGATAATACACTACTCACATTTGATTTTTGCAACAAATATAAAACTAGTGAGATATCGCAAGAGACCTAGTAATAAAAAGTTGTGGACACTTTTTATGAAAGATCACAAGACAATTATAGATGCTTTTGAAAAAAGAGAGGATTTAGATGGTACAATGGAAAAATTATTTAAATAAAGAGGTATGTATGTATGTACATGTATATATATTATATATAATTTGTTTTTATTGTTCCATTTGATCTATGATTTAAATATTATTGTTTGAAATATGGGTCCATCCCCTTATTGGCCCTACACAATTGTGGTACATGTAATGGAATAAGTATGTCTTTCAATGATAAATTGATAAGTTTCTTTTAATGCAGGTATTTAAAATGTTCAACTATTTTGTACTTCCATCTAGATTCTAATTTTATTTGTCCCCTTAAGCCATGTCCTTATCAGTTTGATCTCCTTAAGCCTCATGTCCTAATCAATTAATTTTCCCTTAAGTCATGTCCTAATTAGTTCAAATGATCCCCTTTTAAGCGAACTGTCATATTTCTAGTTTGATCCCCTTAAGCCACATGTGTCCTAATTGGTTAACTTCCCCTTAAGCCATGTCCTAGTTAACTTAAATTCACCCCTCTATTTCCTATATATATATATATATATATATATATATAACTATTTTTTTGTTGTTGTAGGTTTACCTTAGTTATTTTTTTGTTGGTGGCATGTGAAATGAGTTCATGAATCTTTAGAATTAAATCAAGATTTCCAATGAATTGGTAAGCATCAATTTTTTTGTTAAATATTTAGTTTTATCTATTTTTGATGTTTTCAATGATAAATTGTTAAATTGCTTTTAATAAATTTCAACCATTTTATACTTCCATCTAGATTTTAATTTTATGTCCCCTTAAGCCATGTCCTATTGATCCTCTTCCTTGCCACATGTCCCAACTAGATAGATAGATCCCCTTATAGTTTTCCTTGTCCTAATTTGTTCAAATGATCCCCTTTTAAGCCACATGTCCTTGTTGGCATTTTCAGGAAGATTGCATTGATGAACTATTATGTTGTCTTTGATGTCAATTATAACCAATATTGATGTTGTTATGATGTTTTTTTGCAACCAGTAGGTGAGCTACTGAAGGAAACCGGTATTACTTGAGAAGAAGTGAGATCAACTAGTAACCCTACCAGTTGATGTGCTAAACCCTAATTGATGGAGCTTGGTGAATCGGTTGTATTGGTTTATGATCAAATAATGAGCGGTAATGATTATGCCACATATGCATGTTGTATGTGAAGAGTTTCAAATGGTTTTTGGTGCATAGAGATAACAAATTTATCTTCGGAATGAGTGATTACATTGCATGAAGTGGAAACCGCCTGATGAGTTATAGGGATTGATGAGGTGATGATCAAGGAGCAATTGAGGTTGCCTTGAACAATGTGCAATGATTGCTATGTAATCCAACAGTCATACTTGAACCAATTTGTTTGTAATCTCTATGAGATCTTAGGTTTTTGATGTTTTACGGACCTATTATTTTTCTTATAAGGTTGATGAGTTGTTTTGTTGTAGTGTTGGCAATTTTGGTTAAGAGTAAATGTGATTGGTTGTTGAACCAGGAGGTGTATCTGCAGTATGTGTGAAGGTGGATAGGAGAATAAAAAGGATCTAATTAAGAAAAAGTACTAGTATTCACTACATCATTAAACCCCTATTGTTCTCTAACAATTGCAATAGTCAAATCCCTTAACAGGGTAAGCTCTAACAGGCTTAGTGCTATTTACATCCTCTAACTAGGTGATCCATTATCTTGGATTTCAAATCCTCTACTAAGGTTACTCCTAATAGGGTATTTCTCACTAATACGTTTGGCCTAAAATTTTGATGGAGGTTTCCAATGGAGAAGGTATATTGTGAACAAATTTTATTTTTTTTTGGAAAATTGCCCGCATTCGTCGGAATTCTGATGATCATTCAATATCTGTTTTCGACAGAGAAGGAATTGGCAATGAAATTTGTTCTTTTTTACAAAAAGTGTCTGTGTTCATCAAAATTTCGATGACAACGGGCATTACTTAAAAAAAAACACTAAGACATTTTGAACATCATTTTCACGGCCTCTTCCAATTCTCACATTGTTGCCCCAGTAGTGTGCTCCAGGTTTTGGATGAGGCACGTGAACCATTTTGACCGATTAATGCTAGCTCCAAGAAATGTCGGCTCATGGAATAGGGCAGGTGTAAAGCTCTGTCAGCATCCCCAAGCCTGTGTGAAAATGGGAGAAATCTCAACTCATGGAATAGGGGCATGCTCTCGGGGGCTAAAGACCAATAGGCTTCATTCCCCTTCTTTCATTCATTAGTATCGCTCACCCATCTATTTTTCACCTACAGATAGTGATGTTTCTGATTCTCCGTTGGCTTGGGCATAGGTGTAAATCTCTATCAACATCCCCCTAGCCTGTGCAAAAATGGGAGCTTTGAAATGGCACACCAACTGTTTGATAGAGTGCCTCAAAGAAATTGGAAGTTTTAGAACAAGGTATGAACATCTATCATAGGATAAATAATAGAGGAATTTTCTCACATGTTGTAGCTGTAATTGCCAGGGTACATGTTTTAAAGATGTTTTATATCATAGAATCAACATTCCAATGTCTATTTGTTTTTTAAACTTTGGATATCGTATTCCCAATTGATATCTATTTTCATGAAGCTATTCCTTAAGGCAAGCAAATTTGTTATTCTCTATACGAATTATGGGGTTTGAAATCTATTTAGTATGATTGTGTAATATCCCTTGTCCAATGATGACTGAAAAACAAGGAATATTCATTGTCAAATCTGTGTGTTATGTTGTTCGCTACTATTGCGTGTTATGTGGACTGTTGTCTCAGAAGTTTTTAGTTTGGTATAGAGGTGAACCATCACATATTTCTCATAAATGTACAACTACAATTTACTGCAAGTGAAAGAATGGTAGCCAAGAATGCATATACAATCAAATTATGATGATCTAACACTAAATTAGACACAAAATCAGAATGTTTATCTTGTTGACATTATGTCAAACAATTGGCAAGAGTCCTCAGAAAATGGGCATATGATGATGCAACCTCAAATTCCTCTTATTTCATATCTAAAAATGATGAAAATCATTTGTGTCTTAAATAATGAGATCAACAACTAAAAATGGGAAAATAATATCTTAATTACAACTCCCTAATTAGTATAAGATACTATTTCCAATATTATACTAAGGATAAATATTCAAAAAGTATAATAATTACACTAATACATATATCACTCTCATGCCTTCCTTAATTTGATAAAAGGTCCCTCTATCCAATTATGAAGTCTCAAGGGAGTTGTATGTGTCAATTATTCAATATTCTTCTAAATCTATTCCAACCTCTTCTTCCAACACATGTCTTGATGATGGTTGAGGATCTTTAAACTTTGAAAATATGAATGAACACACTCCTCTAGACATGATTTAAATACCATATTTAATTATAAACATGGATGCAATGAACATGATTTAGGATGTGTGCAATGAAGTGTGGAGGTTCATGAGAAATATACATTACATTTTTATGAAGAAGATTTAGGTTTCTATCCTCCTCCTTTGTTGACATCCCCTCCCCCATTGTCTAATATATCTATGACTTTTCCAACAACTTTTAATCACAACAAGAGATAATTTCGTATGAGTTTCTTAAAGCCAACTTCATTACTCTCCCCTTGAAAAATTGAAGAAAAAACCATAAACAAAATTAGGACAAAATTACCTATTAGGGGCTCATTATTGTTCATGGTACTACGCACCATTTCATGTGCAATCATACTTGGGAGGCAATGTAATAGCCTAGTTCTTCATGTCTCTACATTGTGGAGCAAGAATAATAGTTGTCAATTGTTGCTCTTTTTTAAGGATCCACTTGACCTTTGTTGATTTTTATCTTTTATTACTAGATATCCTTTCTTGCATAGAATTATCCTCGATCCAAATTCTCTCCTTCCTTGGAAATGTGTGTTCCTTAATTAGGACCTCTTTCTTTCTTGAAATGGTATGTATTTTATGAACGATCTCTCCTTAGTGATAGAAAGTGTGCAATTCTTCATCAAGGATACCATTTCCTAGCAATATGGAAGGTTTGTATTCTTAATCTCCTGCCCATTTCTTAATTTAAAATATGATATCTTTACTAAACATCTCCTCTATTTTTGGAGGTAGACATATTTAGGAAAAGATCTCTTCCTCCCTCTTTAAAATGATCCCTTTACACTTGTTGAAAAATATCTCTTTTACAACTATCTCTTCCTTTCTTATGCTAATGAGGCATGTACAAGGATATTTCTTCGTATCTTTGAATGCATTTATGTTTATTAAGGGTATATTATTGGTGTTGAAGGTTCTTATCCTCAAACTAGAAGTGTTGTGTTACATAGCACCCCCTAGGGCATGGTTATCATTTTTTTGAGATTCGTTAAAGGTTACTTGGAATAGCATGGATCTCTAGTGTGATCATTTTTGTTGTTTACACCTTTGAAAGTGTTGGTTATTATTGTTGTTTGTGTTTTGTGTCACTACAACAACCATTTTTTAGTAGAGTTTTTGGATTGCCTTGCAAACAAATGGTTTTGTTTGTTAATCTTCTCTATCATGGATCACCTAGCATAACACAACTTGCTAGCCAATGAAATCCATGATGTAGCATGAATCACCCAACATTAAACAACTTGTTAGCTAGTAGTATTCATGTTTCTTCTCTTTTTTCTTATCATATGACTAGTAGTAAGCATCTCCTTAGTATACCTAGAAGTCATATCTCTTCTCCAGTGACTGAGTGTTCAAGTAGAATTGTTGGGACTAGGAAGTGCAGATCGACCAGATCCTCCACCTGTCAGATGTAGATAAAATGAATTCTTTTTGGATTAGGATGGTACACAGAATCTACTATAAAAAGGTTGTCAAAAATTCTTGGGACTAGGAGGTGTGAACTAGCCTACTCTTCTGCTTTTCATGCCATCAAAATGTGAGGTTGATTGTCATCATTTACTTTGCCAAATTCTTCACACTAACTCTTGAATCAATTTCCTACACACAAAATGATGAAAATAGGTTTGTTGATGGAGGATTTCCTAGGTCAAACCTTGGGTTGTGAATTAACCTTGAAGTATAATGTTTTCCTTTTGAGGGAAAGGATAGATCTAATCTAAAAATGCTTGAAATTAAACATGATACCTTGATGAATCTTTCTTGAATCCTCACACAAGGTTTTAGGATGTCATGCAGAATGTTGAGCATGAATGTTGTGCTTTAACTTGAATTCTCCTTAAATTCTTGATGAATGCTTGATTTCTTGTTCACTTGGAATTGAATTGATTTTATAATTAAGAGATCACTTGAATTTTTGTAGCCAACTGACATGAAGCTAATTTTTGTTTCACACACATGAGGCAAGAAATGAGGGGTACTATTTTGGGTCCCAATCATGAGTACCAGGGCACCTAAGGCATCGTAGTCTTGTCAATGAGGACTTAAAATTGAATATAGGTTGAGGAAGGAGTTGAAAATGCAGATTTCAAGACGATGTGAGTAGAATCAAACTTTCCATCAATGAAAATGGGAAGATGTTTTAAATATGATTTTGTATTATCATTTAGTTTTTTGTACTCATCAAGATAACACAAGTCGATGACCTCTTTATGCAAAGAGTCTTGGAGCCTTGTTTGTTTCAGCTTCTTGAGCGACTTGTCCTACTCAACCCTACAACTACTCAAGTCCTTCCTATGGCACTTGGTAGGGGTTATGACAATGAGACCTCCAAGGTCTGAACCTTCTTGACTTGCCTCCTAGGTATAGCCAATGGTTTCTAGACATTCAACTCTAGCACCTGAGGTTGTCACCTCAATTACTTACACTCTCCTCTCCTAGGCGCCAACCACTCTTGCAAGGATCTTAACACACAATCTCTTCTTATGGTTTCCCAATGAATTAATAAGGTTTCTTTAATGTGTTTTGAATTTTTAGACTCACCAAATCCATCTCCTTGGTCTCTCAAGCCTTCTAGGTCTCTACTGGCACCTAAATAGGCCTAATTGCATTAGCCCTCCCTAAGCGGTTTAGGGGTTTCATTTGAAAAAATCCCAAACAAGCCTAGGAATAAATAAAGGATTTGAGTACCCTTTTATAATTTATAGATAATACTGGAAAAGTGCATATGGGTTATCCGTACAGGTGTGGTTTCCAATGCTGCACTATTTTGTTGGGTTTTAGACGTAACCGGTGGATTGATAAAATTGGTCTAGAACCCTTCACTAGTCAAATATCCTACTCTAAAAACCTTGGGAAACTTTAAGAGAACTCAGAGGGATTTCTATTCATATGCCACTTGGGCCTGCACCAACCTCCATGTGCTCACAAATCGCACTTTACTTGTTGTCCTAACTCACCTACTCCCAACGGTGAGCCTAGGCCTTCATTGTTTATCCTCCTCCTAGACCTGAAACATCACACACCCTATACCAAACCTATTTATAGACCCTAACCTAGCATTCTTAGTTATTTCAATAGGTTCCATCAAAGAATGCGTAGGCTAGACCCATTTCTTGCTCTTAAACCCTACTTGCAAGGGTTTCTCTCCTAGTTGCAAAGAATGAGAGAAATATCTACAACTTGGAACAATAAAACCTGAAAATCAACCTTATTGAAAGAAAATACAATGAACATACAAATATGGAAATTATTTTACACCATCTAGTCCGTACTGGACCGTACAAGCAAGGAAATCAAGACAAAACTAACAAAAGTTGGTGGAAACAAGATTGCTTCACAAACCAAAAACTTGCTCTTGCATTTCCAATCCTCCAACCCATACAATGAAGTAAAAATTGGCTTATATCCACCTTTTTTAGTTGGTTCAACAAACTTCCTAATGCCCACAACCAAAAATGCAACTTTTACAAGAAATTGCAAAATGTTGCTTAGCAACTTTTGACAACTTTTGCTCCAGGATGCAATTTTGCATTCTATTGCATTCTAAGAATCTTGAAGGTCCTCAAATACCCTAGAAGACCTAAACACAACTCATTTGACTCCTAAATCATGAATACATTCATCTAGAGTATTTTTCTTGTGAACTACCTAAGCATCTCACTTCTCAGGCTAACAACCATGGCTCTATTGATTCCTCAATGGTTGGTCCATTATTACATAAAAAATTAACACAAAATAAAAATAAATCAACCATGGCTCTACTGATTCGTCAATGGTTGGTCCATTATTACATAAAAAATTAACACAAAATAAAAATAAATCAAATCTTACATTCTTGGAGTGCTAGGTATCTTGCACCACCTCTCTTCTTGCTGATCGATGTGAGTTATCCTGCTAGTCTCATCGGGCATTGAGATAGCTTAAAATGTTTTCAGAAACACAGATGATGGGCATAGAGGTTGAATACCTAGTGGATTGTAATGTGGTATAGTGAATTCAATATTTTGAAATTATTGAGTTTTTATTTATCCCTTGCTATTTATGATTTTTTTGGTTATGGTTGTATTTTCACTATTTTAGGGTTTATTGGTTTGTAATGGTAATTTAATGTTCTTTCATATTTTTGTATAGATACTTTATAATAGCCTTATGGTGATTTTATCTATTATGGATAATGTTGTGGGTCAGACGGCTTGGTCGTTGGTGCATGAAAGCATTGCATGAGTTCTACTTTAAAAATTTACATGAAATATTTTTAATTTATTTGATTCAGTGTTATTTGAAAAAAAGATTATCAATGATTTTTCCTTTCTCCAAGAATTGGATCTAGGATCTTTCCATCAGATAATATGTAACATCCAATGACTAAATATTTTCTTTACAAATGCTTATTTTATTTAATTATCATCTGAGCGTGAATTATAATTTATATCTGTGCGGAAGTAGAAGATACAAGCCAAAGACTCTTGTGCAAGTAAATTTTGTAAGAGAAAACAAGCATGCATTATCTTCAATGACATGGAAACAAGCTCATCAGCTCGCTAGAAGAGAAAAATTGGAGAAAAGCAAAGGAAAGTGTTAAAGGGTGATAAATACATAGAGAGTATGAAATACAAATAAACAATGTCTAGAGTGTGTGATGTGATATCTCTAATTTATGTCTGGAGGGACTAACTAGTTTTGGAATTCTTGGGAAACCTATTGGGCCACGCTTGGAGGAAATCAATGTGTGCATGCAAGGGCCACATTTTTTCTATTATGTGAATGATGCTTTTGCACCAAAGGATATTTGGAAGGTAATATCCAAAAATTTCTATAGTGCATGGAACCAGAGTTGGTGGACTCGAAGCACTTTTTGGCTTCCAAAAGACCAAGAGTTTATGTACACAATCTCCCAATAGAAGGGTGATTTAAAGCATTACCTCTCACCCCCATGACTATTCAGGAAGCACTTCCTCAGACAAAGGACTATTGGCATCCATGGGATCAAAGAAAAAAATTGAATTGCATAGAATCTAGACGATGTGGCAGTGTCCTTTGTGAAGAACTCTGCACTATAATTGAAAATTCACGAGGGAAACTGCAAGATAGTGAACATAAATACATTCATGAAAAGTGCAAAGAATGGAACTTAGTTTGGGTGGGGCCAAGTCAGGTGGCTCCTCTAGAGGTTGACAAGATAGAAATTATATTAGGATTTGAAAAAGATCACAGTCGTGGAACTCCATGTGCGATTAGTCGATTGCATTGTTTGGGTAATGCATTCCAAATAGAGATAGTTACATACCATTTATCTATCTTGAAAGAATGTTATCCTGATGACATTAAATCAAAGTATTTTCTCTATTTTCTGGTATTGGTGGAGTAGAGGTTGCATTGCATCGACCTCGGATACATATTTCCACAGATACAACATAACTTAAATGTATCCCAGGTTGATGCAAAGCAACCTCTACTCCAGTGATCACCAAAAGATAGAGTACTTTAATTTAATGCCATCAGGATAAAATGCTTTCAAGAAAGATAAATGGTATGCAACTGTATCTATTTGGAATGCATTACCCAAACAACGCAATCGATCAATCACGCATGAAGTTCCATGAGTGTGATCTTTTTCAAATCCTAATATAATTTCTATCTTGTCAACCTCTAGAGGAGACAGCTGACCTTGCCCAACCCAAACTAAGTTCCATTCTTTGCACTTTTCATGATTGTATTTCTGTTTACTATCTTGCAATTTCCCTCATGAATTTTCAATTATAGTGTCCAGTTCTTCACGAAGGACACCACCACATCATCTAGATTCTATGCAATTCAATTTTTTTCTTTGATCCCATGGAGGCCAATAGTCCTTTGTCTGAGGAAGTGCTTCCTAAATAGTCATGGGGGTGAGAGGTAATGCTTTAAATCGCCCTTCTATTGGGATATTATGTACATAACCTCTTGGTCTTTTGGAACCCGAAAAGTGCTTCGAGTCCACCAACTCTAGTTCCATGCACTATAGAAATTTTTGGATATTACCTTCCAAATATCCTTTGGTGCAAAAGCATCATTCACATAATAGAAAAAATGTGGCCCTTGCATGCACACATTGATTTCCTCCAAGCATGGCCCAATAGGTTTCCCAGGAATTCCAAAACCAATTAGTCCCTCCGGACATAAATTAGAGATGTCACATCACACACTCCAGACAATGTTTGTTTGTATTGCATACTCTCTATGTATTTATCAACCTTTAACACTTTCCTCTACTTTTCTCTAAGTGCTCTCTTCTAGGCAGCTGATGAGCTTGTTTCCATGTCATTCAAGATAAAGTTTTCTTGCTTTCTTCTATGAAATTTACTTGCACGTGAGTCTTCTTCTTGTATCTTCTGCTTCCACACAGATATAAATTATAATTCATGCTCAAATGATAATTAAATAAAATAAGCATTTGTAAGGAAAAGATCTAGTCATTAGATGTTACATATTATCTGATGGAAAGATCCTAGATAATTCTTGGAGAAAGGAAACATCATTGATAATCTATTTTTGCAAATAACACTGAATCAAATAAATTAAAAAAATTTTATCCAATTTTTAAAAGTAGCTAAACTCATGCAATGCTTTCATGCACCGATGGCCTAGACGTCTGACCCACAACATCTGATACCATCGGAATTCCGACGGAAACTATAGACACATCTGACAAGGATGTTGTATGTTCGACGTCACTTCCTTGTCGGATAGTTGTCGATTCATTTTAGTGGGGGAGCGTCGGAATTCCAACCGTAACCGATGACTTTTTTGGCCGGAGGAGAAAATATAGCAGCCGTCGAAAGAGTTCATAATGTTGTCGGACTGCCGATGTAAATGGCATCGTCAGGAAGACTGATGATGAGTTTTCAACAATTACATTTGTTGGAAGTCCGACATGTTTTCATCAAACTTCTGACAATTAGCCGTCAAAAATTAGGCTAGAATGTACTAGTGGCTTCAAATAGGGGCATTATAGGCAATCCCTTAAGTGGTTGGTCCCTAACAGGATCTGTTCTTAATAGAAATTTTTGTAAAGATTTAACAGGCTTGGCTCCTAAAAGGGCGAACTTCAGAAGAGTTCAGAATACTTGTGGGTATTCATCCCCACCGTGGTTTTTCCCATTTGGGTTTCCATGTCAAAATCAGTGTTAAGTGTGAATTTTTTTGTGGTTATGTTTGCTATGGTTAATTTTCTTAACTGCTAAATCCACTTAGATATGATAAGATGACCAAGAATAATCTGAAATGTGCTTTTACTTTTGTCAGTAAAGTATTTGCATGTTTTGGTTAAATGGTTTGAGAGTTTCGGAGTTGTTATACTATTATGCCAGTCAACCGCTATACCTGATAGTGATATTGCAGTTTGTAGTTTAGTATTTGAACCAGTTAGTTCTGAGTTTTAATTGAGAGGTTGTTTTTGAGTTTGGTGAAATTTTAGTCATTTTTCTAGATCCTTATTGATTTATCATACCATCAATTGGTATCAAAGCGTTTCAGGTCCTGTATTGTCTAAGCCTAACAGCTTGAGGTAAAAATCTTGAAGAACATGATGAAGAAAGAAGGTCTAAAGTTTAATAGGGAAAACTATCAAATATGGAGTGATAGAATGAAAATCTATATCAAGAGTCTAGGAAGTCAATACTGGGAACATATTGCTACTCAATATGTTGCACCTAGTGGGATTATGTCTAGTGATCAAAAGAAAGAGAAAGAAGAAAATAATCAAGCATTGGAGGCCATTATCAGTTCTTTATCTGATTCAGAGTATGTTGATGTCCATGGTCTGGAGACTACTTATGATGTGTGGAAAAAACTTGAGGAAATCTATAGTGGTGATGAGCATGTGAATATTGCTAAAGAAGAGAGTCTGAGAGGTAAATTTGATGACATGTGGATGGTTGAAGGTGATAATATTCAATAGTATGGTCAGAGGATCAAGGAGATAGTCAGTGAGATCAAGAGTGTAGGTGGTAAAGTGGAGGATGCCACATTGGTTGGTAAGGTTTTAAGAGCCCTTCTACCAGTCTATGTTATCTGAGTTGCAGCCATTCAGGAGCTAAAGTCTCTTGATAAAACTAAGGTAACTCTTGACTCCATCATTGGTAAACTTACTGTATTTGAATTAAATGGTTATGATGGTAGTTCTCAAAAATCTGAATCTGCATTTAGAGCTACAGTTTCTAACCCACCTATGAGGAAAAGCAGAGATGTTAGTCATAGTTAAGAGTCTAGATCCAGTAGAGAAGTTGATGATGAAGACAGTCTGATTGAGCTTGAAGCATTGTTGGCCAAGCGGATGCCCAAAGGTACCGGTAAGTACAATGGTAAATTACCTTTGAATTGTTTTTCATGTAACATGATTGGAAAAATTGTAGCTAATTGTCCTAATGGTGACAATGAGCACAAGCATGAGAAGTACAAGAAGTACAAAGGAAAAGGCAAAAGAGATTGTCTCATTGAAGTTGATGGTGGTATCACTAATGAGGAATCTGAGGGAGATGCTAATGAAGACATTGTCTTTGTTACCATTAAATAGGAGACAACTCATCAGAAAGCATTAGTTTCTCGCATGGATAGTTATGATTATTGGATCATAGATAGTGGTTATTCACATCACATGATCGGTGACCAAAGTAAATTTCTTACTTAAAAGGAATTTGATGGAGGAGTTGTGATATTTGGGAATGACTCACTCTGCATGGTAAAAGGAAAGGGAACCATTTCTCTTAATGGAAAGAGCACTGCAGATGATGTCTACTAAGTTGAAGGATTAAAGCACAATCTTTTGAGTGTAGCTCAATTCAATGACAGAGGTTATCCATTGGAATTTAAAAATGGAATGTGCAAAATCTATGGAAGAAAAGGTGAATTGATTGCAACTGGCAAGAAGACAAAAGGTAACATGTTTCACCTAAATCCTAAAGTAGACAATAGTTGGCTTTGGCATCGGAGATTTTGTCATATAAATTTTGATAGCATTGTCAAGGTCATTAAGTCCAATTTGGTAAGAGGTTTGCCTCAATTGGACAAATCAGTGAATGCTTTGTGCAAGGAATGTCAATTAGGTCTCAAAAGAACATTTGTTAGATTTGGTTCATACAGATCTATGTGGACCAATAAGGACTAAAAATATTCAAGGTGATAGATATTTTATGATCTTCACTGATGATTTCTCAAGAATGATGTGGGTCACATTCTTGGAGGACAAAACATAAGCCTTTAGTAGTTTCAAGGAATTCAGGGCCTTAGCTGAAAAGGAAAGTGGTAAGAAGATAAAGTGTTTGAGGGCTGATCAAGGTGGTGAATTTACTTCAGAGGAACTCACTAGATATTGTGAAGACAATGGAATTAAGAGGTAGATTTCTGCACCAGGGACACCATAGAAGAATGGTATTGCAGAGAGGAAAAACTGGTCACTTGTTGAAGTTGCTAGAATGATTCTAATACAAGGAGGTGTAGCAAAAAAATTTTGGAGAGAAGCTATCAGCACAACTATCTACACTATAAACCAGATATTGGTAAAGAGAGGAAAGGATAAAACTCCTTATGAATAGTGGTATGGTAGATCACCTAATGTCAGTTATTTTAAGATCTTTGCCAGTAAATATTTTATCAAGAGAGGTGACTATATTAGTAATATTGTGGCTAAGACTGATGAAGGCATATTTCTTGGTTACTCCACCAAGAGTAAGGCCTACAAATGTTACAACAACTGGACACAAAGAATCATTGAGAGTGTTGATGTCCAAGTAGATGAGTGTCCTAAAGTTTCAAGAGAAACCAGTGAAGAAAAGAAGGAAGATGAACCTTACATTCTGATTTTGGAACTAGAACCGGTGAAGCCAAAAGCTGGTGAAGCGAATGTTGTAGTACTAGTTCAACCAGAATAGGTAGATTCAAAAGAAGATAATGATAGCGAGGAAGAAGAACCTGGAGATAATGATCATGTCATTCCAAGGTATGTGAGACTCAATCATAAGCCTAACCAAATTATTGTAGATAAATATGTTGGAGTATTAATCAGAAGAAGAATTAGAGAAAATTATTGTATGATCTCCACTATTGAGCTTAGAACTGCTAAGGAAGCATTTGGAGATGATCACTGGATTAAAGCTATGGAAGAAGAGCCTGACCAGATTGAGAAGAACAATACATGGACCCTAGTACCCAGACCGGTGAATAAAAATATGATAGGCACTAAATGGGTATTTAGGAAGAAAGTGAATGAAGATGGAGTAGTATTCAGAAACAAAGCAAGATTGGTACGCAAAGGTTATGCAAAGGAAGAAGGAGAAGACTATAGTGAGATATTTGCACTAGTTACTAGATTGGAAGGTGTTAGGACTCTACTTGCATTTGTAGCATATAAGGGATTCAAAGTATATGAGATGGATGTGAAGTCAGCATTTCTAAATGGAATACTGGAAGAAGATGTATACATTGAGCAGCCAGATGGTTATGCTTTTACTGATGCAAAGGATATGGCATGTAAACTGCACAAGGCACTATATGGTTTGAAGAAAGCACCAAGAGTATGGTATGAAAGGCTATATTCACACCTGATGAAGATAGGTTTTCAGAGAACCAGTGAAGACAACAATATATATCTCAAATATGAAGGAGATAAGATACTGGTTAGTGAAGTGTTTGTGGATGATATCATATTTGGAGGTAGTGATGACATGAGTGATGACTTTGCAAATGAGATGAAAAATTTATTTGAAATGTCTCTAGTAGGAGAGATAAAATTCTTCATAGGTTTGCAAATTCAGTAGATGAAGAGTGGTATTTTTATCACATAGTCTAAATATGTGAAAGAGGTATTGAATACATTTGGAATGAGTGACTGTAAACCAATTGGGACACCAATGGTTATAGGTTGTAAACTATTTAAGGAGGATGAAGCCACATCTGTTGATGAAAAGGAGTACAGATCAATGATAGGGAAACTGCATTATGTTGTTCACGGCAGACCGGATATTTCTCATGTACTTGGTTTAGTTGCTAGATTTCAGAAGAATCCAAAGGAGACATACTTGATATAGAAACTAAAATGATATTCAAATATTTGAAAGGTACTATTAACTATGGATTATGGTATCCATATGCAGGTAACTTTGATATGAAGGTTTATATAAATGCAGACTGGGCAGGTAATGTTGATGATATGAAGAGCACAACCGGTGGTACATTCTTTCTTGGAGGAAGATTTGTATCTTGGAGCAGCAACTGCAAGAAGTAGAGTTGTATATCACAGTCCATTGCTGAAGGTGAATATGTTGTAGCATATATGAATTATACCCAGGCTATCTGGATGAAACACATTCTTGAAGGATTCAAGCTAAAGATTACAGATCGAGTAAAGATTTTATGTGACAACACCAGTGCAATAAATATCTCAAAGAACCCGGTGTTGCATGCTAGAACCAAGCATATTGAGCCAAAATATAATTTCTTGAGAGAGAAAGTGCAGAGTACATATGTGTTATTGGAGCATGTATCTACTAAGGAGCAGCTAGTAGATATCTTTAGTAAACCTCTTCCTAAGACTACTTTTGAGTATCTTAGAGGTCAGCTAGGGGTTGTGCCCCTACATGAGGTCAATTGAGAAGATATGGAATACATCAGTTCTAGAGATAATTGAAGAATCTTGAAGAAGGATTGGTGTAGAGTGGAGCTATTCCATAGGGGGGGCATCAAGTCGCAGATTGTTGATGTAGAATAGTGAAGTATGACACTGTATGTTTTACTTTCACTTTGACATTGTTGTCAAAGGGGGAGAAGAACTATATGATTATGGCAAGAAGAATTGTATGATTGATAGAGAAAAGATCTATAGCCAATTACCAGCTGAAGACATGGAGACTCGGTTGAAGGAGACTACATAGTAAAATATAAAACAGGATTCCTATACACAATCATCACAATCAAGGGTATTTATATTTGGATTGACATCAATTCCAAAGGGGGAGATTATTGGCATTTGCGTGAAGATTGCATTGATGAACTATTATGTTGTCATTAATGTCAATTATAACCGGTAATGATGTTGTTATGATGTTGTTTTGAAACTAGTAGGTGAGATAGTGAAGGAAATTGGTATTACTTGAGAAGTAGTGAGATCACCCAGTAACCCTACCTATTGATGTGCTAAACCCTAACCGATGGACCTTGGTGAATCAGTTTTATTGGTTTATGATCAAATGATAAGTGGTAATGATTATGTCACATATGCATGTTTTATGTGAAGAGTTTCAAATGGTTTTTGATGCCTAGAGATAACGGTTTTATCTTGGGAATGAGTGAGTACATTGCATGAAGTGGAAATCGCGCGATGAGTTACAAGGATTGATGAAGTCATGATCAAGGAGCGGTCGAGGTTGTCTTGAATAATGTGCAATGATTGCTATATAATCCAACGGTCATACTTGAACCGATTTGTTTGTAATCTCTATGAGATCTTAGGTTTGTGATGTGTTACTGACCTATTATTTTTCTTATAAGGGTGATGAGTTGTTTTGTTGTAGTGTTGGCAATTTTGGTTAAGTATAAATGTGATTGGTTGTTGAACCAGAAAGTGTATCTGGAGTATGTGTGAAAGCATATATGAGCATTGAAAGGATCTGATCAAGCAAAGTAGTATTATTCACCAGATCAGCAAACCCCTATTGTTCTCTAACAATTACAACAGTCAAATCCCTTAATAGGGTAAGCTCTAACAGGCTTAGTGCTATTTAAATCCTCTAACCAGGTGATCCATTAGCTTGGATTTCAAATCCTCTACCGAGGTTACTCCTAACAGGGTATTGCTTCTAATAGGGCATTATAGTCAATCCCTTAACCGGGTGGTCCCTAACAGGATATGTTCTTAATAGGACTTTTTGTAAAGCTTTAACAGGCTTGACTCCTAACATGGTGAATGACAAAAGAGTTCAAAATACTTGTGGGTATTCATCCCCACTGTGGTTTTTCCCATTTGGGTTTCCCCATAAAAATCATTGTGTCAAGTGGTGAATGTTTTTGTGGTTATGTTTGCTATGGTTAATTTCCTTAACTGCTAAATCCACTTACATATGATAAGATGACCGACAGTAATCTGAAATGTGCTTTTACTTTTGTTAGTAAAGTATTTGGATATTTTGGTGAAATGGTTTGAGAGTTTTAGAGTTGTTATATTGTTATTCTCTTATAATAGTCAACCGGTATACCTGACAGTGATATTGCAATTTGTAGTTCTATATTTGAACCAGTCAATTCTGAGTTTGACTTGAGAGGTTGTTTTTGAGTTTGGTGAAAGTTTAGTTAGTTTTCTATCTATTGATTCACCCCCCCCTCTCAATAGTTGTCTAGATCCTTATTGATTCATCATACCAGCAGTCATATTTAGTTTAATCCCCTTAAGCCATATGTCTCAATTACACACATCCCCTTAAGCCCCATGTCCTAATTAGTTAATTTCCCCTTAAGTCATGTCCTAGTTAACTTAAATTCACCCTCTTATTTCCTATTTATAATAAATATCTAACTATTTTTTGTTGTTGTAGGTTTATCTTAGTTTTTTGTTGTTGGTGGCTTGTGAAATGAGTTCATAAATCTTTAGAATTAAGTCAAGATTTCCAATGAATTCGCAAGCATCATTCTTTTGTTAAATATTTAGTTTTAATTTCTAATTTATTTATTTTTCAATGATAAATTATTAAATTGCTTTTAATAAATTTCAACTATTTTGTACTTCCATCTAGATTCTAATTTTATGTCCCCTTGAGCCATGTCTTATTTATTTCAATCCCCTTCCTTGCCACATGTCCCAATTAGATAGATAGATCCACTTACAATTTTACTTGTAAAGACATACAAAAGTATATATTTTGACAATCGAGAGTGCACAATTACGATGAACAACTATAAATAATAAATTTTCAATATTGTTCGTTGTAGAAGTAATGTGTAGATCAAGAGCCCTTTTAAATATGTTTTAATAGATAAATATGTTTTTTCCTCGATAGGCAATTTACAATTCACAAATCATCGTGCATTCTCCAGTTGAAATCCAAATTTAGAAAAGTTATAAATTTGCCACCTGTTGGAGAATCTCCAACTGCCTAAAAAACTCAAATATATAAATTTAGAAAGGACTGTCGAGCAATAGATATATGATGCTGCCAAAACTAAGCTATTACATTTTGTTAAAAATGGAGATAGTAAATTAGTGTCGTTATTTTTTTGCATGGAGATAAATGTTTGTAATTGCCGATAATGGAATAGTGGACATAAATTCACTAACATGCCACTCACACATGCAATATTCTCTTCCGAATTCTTTGCCAGTAAATTCACAAAGTGCTTGGAAATTTTATCCTACAATTCTTTGTATTGTGAATCATGCAAATAGTTTTTGAGGGCTCTCGAAGCATCTTCCATCACTTTTTCCCCTATTGAAAAATCTGCTTCAATCTTCTCTTCTCTAGCTTAGTTGGACAGTTTTTTATTTCTGTTATAACAATCAGCTTTAAACCTCACACATTAATCAACATATTAAACTTAAAAAAATGTCAATCTAGTTTCGGCACACAGTTCTCTCACACTTTTCTATCTTTATAGAAGGAAAGCAGTATAAAGGGAGGTTAACTCAGTGACTCTCACATCTTGCAAAGTGAAAGAGTACAAGTTCGAGTATAGATGTTCTCCTTGTGATTTTGATCTGCATGAATGCTATGCCACAACTTCTGAAGATTCAACAAGTACAAATAACAAGAGACCATATATTGCCTCTAACTTTAAGGTGATTTCATGCTTTTGTTATTTATTTTGAAGCTTAAATGTATTATGTGGCCTTTAACATATAATGTAATGAGGAATATTATTGATTTCTCCTATCTCAGTTGCCCAACATTTTTTTGTTGTATTAAGCTAAACAGGCTGCAGGTACTTGGAGTGTATGAGAAAGGTCTTATCTTGCAGCAGTTATTTGCCCATCAACTATTTCCATTTGGTAAGGTGTTTCGAAACACTAGGACCTCTACAATTTTTGGGTATCTTTTAGAAAGAATGCTCTTCAACCAGATATTGGTTTCTCTTGCACTCGCATCTGTCATTATGCTCCAAACTCTTTAAGTTCTTAAAGAGATCATTGTGTAAATAAAAATGTTTTCTTGTGAAAAGGTTGAAGATTAATTTGTGCCAGTAATCATATGTTTTTTATTCCTTATTTTTTAAGGTTTAATTTTTTGAAAAATTTATTGAAAATGATCCAAATGGGGCAAACAGAGAACTGAGACTATTGTCCCAAGCTTCTAATCAGATTGGCAATACAAAATAAAACCCAAACAAAAATGACAAGAGGAGATAGGCAATATTCTTGTTTGTATTAATTTTGGAAATGAAACTTTTACAACTAAACAAAATATAAATAACAAACTACAAACTAATTACAATACATGTAGGAGCTGCTTTCAATTATATTCTTGGATATTATTACAACTCTCTCTCACACACACAACTCTCTCAGAGCTACTAGTGCTTGGAGCAATCATTGCTCACTATCCAAACACAACGTAGGTGTTCTTGCACACATTTAAAAAATTATGTGCTATTGCACACACTTGGACTCACTTCAACTACTTCATTGACTTCTACTTCTGATAGGAAAAACTTTATTTTCTTTTGTCTTATGACTGTCCACATAGGTTCCCACTAAGAATTCAAAACTACCTATCCAAATTAATTTCACCTGGAATCTTTAATGCGCGTCAAGAGCAAGGGGGATGAGGATCCCAAAGTCTTCTAGTTGCTACAAGTTGCTTGTTGCAAAAGTGGAAAAAAAAATTGAAATTTTAAAATTTCCAACACTACCCCTTTGTTCTTAGCCAACAAATAAGATCAACCCTAATCCAAATCAACAAATCCCAAGTTTCTTCTTAGGCGCTAAAAATTATCCCTGCTCAATGGTTTTTGCTTACACCTACAAAACTCCATTTTGATTTCACTATTCTCAACTAATTCTCTGATAAAATGATAGCTAATTTCAATGTGTTTGCTTCTTTCAGGAAACAAATGATTTTACATCAAATCTATTGATGAAATATTGTCACAAAAAATTGTCCTTTTGTCCTCTTGTTCTTCCTTCAAATATGCCAAGATTCTTCTCAACCAAATAGCTTGATATGTTGTTGCATTTATTGTTATATACTCATCCTCAACTATATATAGGGCAATAATGACTTACTTCTTAGAAGCCCATGAGATTACTCCTAAACCCAAATGGAACACATAGTCCGATGTGTTTTTCCTTTCATCTACACTTCCTACCCAATCACTATCTATGTAACCCACCAGCTCAAAAACATTTGTTACAGTATATAAAATACCATATCCCTTGGTGCCATTCACATACCTCAAGATTATCTTACCAGCTTGCCAATGGGTGTCCTTTGGAGTTTCCATAAATCTAGAAATTAAACTCATTGCATGCATTATATCAGGCCTAGTTGTTGTCAAATACATTAAACTTCCAATCAAACTCTTGTACACAGTCGGAGTCACAATGCTGATGTAATTTTCTGCTCAACTTAAGACCTACGATTGTTGGTGTTGGTGCAGGCTTTCTATTTTGCATTCTAAATATCTTCAATATCTCATTTGCATTTTTTTCTTAAGAGATTAAAATACAATCATGCATTTGTTTTACTTTTATGCCTAGAAAAAACCTAAAGAGACCTAAATTTGTCATTTCAAACTCTCTTTTCATGGCCTGTTTAAAATTAATAATGAGGAAATCATCATCCCCAATGAAAACTAAATCATCTACATATAAGACAACAAATAAAATATAACCATTAGTTTCTCACCATCACTTTTTCTATAGTCATTTCTCATCAAATATGAATCAATCATGTTATGCCATGCTTGTGGAGCTTTCTTCAACCCATAAAGAGCCTTCTTTAGCCTATATAGCTTGTCATCATGACCTATAACTTCATAATCAGGTGGCTGCTCCACATAAACTTCTTCTTTTAATACTTCATTCAAGAAGGTGGACTTCATGTCCATTTGAAATACCTTCCATTTATGCTAGGTTGCAATTGCTATGACTACCCACATGGTTTCCATCCTTGCAGTAGGGGAATACATCTCATCATAATCTCTTCCAAATTGTTATTCATACCCCATGACAACCAATGTTTCCTTATTTCACTCTATTCTTTCTTCGACTTTGATTTTGGTCTTATAGACCCATTTTACCCCAATAACTTGCTTGTTGGGAGGCAAATTAGTTAGCTCCCAATTTCTTTTTTTTTAATTTCCTCATCCATGGCCTCACACCATTTCTCTTCTTTCATAGCATCCTCAAAATAAATCAAATCACTTGAGGCCTATGTAACTTGACTCCAATGGCCATCTGTATTGGAAAAATTTCTATATATGATAGTTCTATGCAATGTTGATACAATTTATAAAATCTTAAATAGAATTTGTTTGTTATCTATGAAAATTATTGTCCTTCATGAAAGATTCAATGTATCATATTTAACTAGAATTTATTCTTGATCACATCATCTTTGCCACACCTTTATATTTAACTCAAGATATATAAGCAAAATAATATGAATTTAAATTTATAGATTAAAATTTAAGGAAAAATAAATTAAATAATAATTAATAAGTGAATATGTTATTCAATTTTCTTTTCTTTTCTTTACACATAAGCTGGTTATTATTTTGTTGCCTAATCTTTAAATTGATAAATCAGTGTTAAATATATTGATGTCAAACCAATTACTCCACATAATTCTTTGGGTTTCGATGGGTTCTAGTGCAGAAAATCAGAGTGATAAGCAACTTTGAAGATTAAAACCTCGCACTTCAGGCATCATCATCATAAGATTAATATCTCGCACTTCAGGCATCATTGTAAGAATATGTTGTCATTTGGTTAGTTTTTTAACTCATTTTGGTCACTAAAAAGAGAGGCCAACAAGCAAATTAGAGTGATTATATTCTTTACATTTTTTATCTAGATGAATGTTCAAATGGTTTTATGTTAATTTTAGTGGCCCAATGGTTTGGGAATGAATTTTTTTTAGGTTTGGACCTAAAGGGACCGAACTCACCTCATGACAAAGTAAAAGGGCATGTTAACAAAAAATGATAAAGGGTTTTCAGCACATAGCTCAAAAAGAAGGGAAGAATGGTTTCAAAGAGTCTCAAGAAAACAAAAGGATTAGGGATTGAATTGGCAATGAAGGGGGTGACTCCCATTGCTTTCCTTTTCATTTGGGTTGCAAACCTGAATTGTGGGTGCAATGATTGTAAAATATATATGATAAAAATAGATAATGGTGTTGCAAAGCACGCTTTTCACATAAAATGAAATTTATTTCATAAAGGATGTTGAATGTGTAAAGGAGGGTGAAAACTCGCTTAAACATATGACAAAAAGAGTGGGTAAATATATTTCCAGCCAAATAGGCAAAATTGTATTTGCCAAACATTTTTCAATTGTGGCCAAATAGTTTACTCAAAAGTAAATAGTAAATAAATGCCATATGGAATATTCCATATTTTGCAAGGGCATTTTCACGCATTTTCACTTGAAGGTTAAATATTTTTCAAATGAAATTGCATCAAGGTGAATACTTTTAGCAAGTTGAAAGTATCTTTACATAAGTTAAAGAGTGAGTGAAAGAAGGTAAGGATCTTTTGCTAGAGAATGAGGTGTGAAATATTAAATAGAAAAAGATAAAACGTAGGTAAGGAATGAATTTTTTTATTCCACCAAATGAGGGGAAAATGAAGTCAAAATATGTTGCAATAAGTTGCAATGTGACATGTATTTTCACGAAGTGTAATATGAGCAGAAATAAAATAGGGGAATATATTATCTCTAGTTGCACAATAATGCAGAAAGAATATAATTATTTCCAAAATAGGTGAAGGGAGGAATCAGAAAAGGATAATCATTTTTAGTTGCAACCTAAAAGTGGATGACAAATGAGAGATAATAGAATAAAGATCAATTCAAAGGAATGAAGTTCAGATCACATTTTGGATAAGGATATGTGTCGACTATAGATGTAATCTAGAATTTTCTTCTCTCTTATTTCTTCTCATTCTCTTTCATTTGCAAAGGTTCCATTGTCTAGTTTTTAAATATTTAATTATTTGTAAAGGCTAATTTAGGATTGGGTTTACTTTGAAGTTCTAATTTTAGTATGTTGTAGTAAAATTGTTATTATGATAAGCAAGCTAGTTTGCAAAGTATGAATTAAAAGTATGTTGTGATGTCTCCTAATTGTATGGAATTTTATTTTAAACCATAATAATCAAGGATTTGTAGGGTTTTTGTTGCACATTTGTTGTAGCTGGTATTTGGTTGAAGTGAAGCAGCCACCGATCGGGAAGGACATCAAGGAGATCAATCCAGACCAGTCAACAAGAGCAAACACAATGAAAACACACAGATATGATGGAGGAAATTCAAAACAGATAGTTTTATTGCATGAAATTTTATTACACCCAATTGGTAACAACCAGGATGCAACATACTGACACACAAGCCTAGTAGAATAGGTCGCAACTAGAACCTTGAATCGAAAGATCTATATTCTAGGCAAAACCTATCTATCTGATACTCTGATTGATTCTCATTGATTGGATTCTAAAACATGATTACAAATATATATATCAATCCAAAGGATCCAGTGGGCCCAAAAGGGATCAAAACCTAAAGAACAAGACCTAAAGTGCAAAATGAACAAAGTCGGCCTCTGCCAAGAGAATCCTCTGGAAAATCCAAAGGATCAAACGTAGATCACGGGAAAAGGTCGGTCACATGCTAAGGAACATTGAAATCAACATCTAAGGCTCCACAAGATTCAGAATGGGTTCTGATAGATCACCAGAATAGGTCTCAAGCAACCAATAACAAAGGAACAACTGGTAACAAGAAACTATCATGGAAATTGATAGCAATATCTTGCGGGTACGTGATCCAAATGCGATGTGGTCTGAAAGAAAGAAGGATGATCAAGTCTTCAAGTAGAATCCAACTCCACAGGATTCGGTGAGCCAAAAATAGGGTACACAAAAAGGAAAACTGAAACTGCAAATAGAAAACAAAACATAAAGGAAAAATGTTTTTGGTTGATGCAAGATTGTTGTGAACCGAGGATGCTCCTACATCAAACATCCGGGGTTAATGAAAAAGTGAGCCTCTCACTTTGCTGGGGTCATAGGGAAACCAAGGCAGTCTACCTCTTCCTGAGAATTCCAAGATGAATCTTCAACTGGTCTTCTCTTCCACTTCACAAGATATTATTTGTACTGACTATTCTAGGTGCTACGCCCAATCCTACTGTCCAAAATCTCTTCAATCTAATCTGGTTCCTTCTCAAGAAATTTTTTCTCAAGGTTTGCAACACTGTCCTCACTAAATTCTGGTTCATGGTACTCATGAAGATTTGCAATGTTAAATATAGGTGAAATACTTAGACTATCAGGTACCTCCACTTCATATGTATATCTAGAACTAAACTTCCTCAAAAGCTTACAGGGTCCAAACTTCTTCATATGCAACTTATTATAAGTTCCAACCAAGAATATTTCTTTTCTCAGATATACCATCACTTCATCGCCAACTTCAAATTCCCTATGTCTCCTCTTTTCATTTGCCTTCTCCTTGTATTTGTTGTTCATGTCTTCAAAATGTTGTTTAATCTGAATATGCAATGTTGCCATGTGATGTGCAAAATCTTTTGCTTCTGAATCTTCCATTCTTCATTGCTAATATCTCTCAATTTTGATATTCCTCTAGGATGCACTCTGGTAGCAATCTCAAAAGGTGTTTTTTTGGTACTTCTATTAACTGAATTGTTGTAGGCAAACTCTACTTGTGAAAGGATCAAATCCCAACTTTTGGTTTTATGTCCCACTAAACACCTTAACAAGTTTCCCAAAATCCAGTTAACAACTTTTTTCTGTCCATCAGTGTGTGGATGAAATATAGAACTGAACTTCAAATTTGTCTCCATCTTCTTCCAAAGTGTTCTCCAAAAATAGCCAACAAACTTAGTGTCTGTCTGAAACTATGCTCTTAGGTAATCCATGCAATCTCACCACTTCCTTGAAAAATAGGTATGCTACATGCAATGCAACTGATGTCTTCCTACAAGGTATAAAATGAGTCGTCTTCAAAAATCTATCCACTACCAAAAATATAGAATCATTCCCTCTCAGTGTCTTAGCCAATCCAAGTAAAAAATCCATGCTTATATACTCCCAAGGTCTTTCTGGTACTGTCAATGGTTCATACAATCCCACATTCTGACTACTACCTTTTGTAACTTGACAAACTCTACAACTCTGCACATATCTCTTAACATCCTTATGAATCTGGGGCCAAAATACTACTCACTCACCAATGCAACTGTTTTGTCAATGCCAAAATATTTGACTAAGCCTCCACTGTGTTTCTCTTTTATTAGGTTCTCACACATGGAACTCTTAGGTATGCACAACTGAACTCCCTTAAATAACATCCCATATTGAATGAAATAATCCAACCATTTTCTCCTATCAACCATAATTGGTTCTCTACATTCTTTCCAAGGTTATGCAAAATCTGGGTCTTCATCATACAAGGTCTTCAAATATTCAAAACCTAATACTATCACCCTCATCTCTGTCCACAAATTTCTTCTCCTACTCAATGCATCAACAACTTTGTTATATTTCCCACATCTATGCTTCAATAGAAAGGTGTAACTCTGCAAGAATTCTACCCATCTCTTATGCCTCTGATTTAACTTACTCTGATTGTTCAAATATTGCAAATATTGATGATCTGTATACAACACAAACTCCTTAGGCAACAAGTAGTGTCTCCACTTCTTCAAGGATTGAATTATGGCATAAAATTCTTGATCATACACTGAATATCTCTTCTGAGAATCATTCAATTTCTCACTAAAATAGGCTACTGCTCTCTCTTCTTGACTCAAAACTAATCCTATTGTTGTTCCACATGCATCACAATCCACTTGAAATACTTTATTGAAATCTGGTAAAACCAACACAAGCTACTCAGTCACTTTTTTCTTCAATAACTCAAAAGTTTTGTTTTCTCCGGTGGTCCATTTGAATTCCTTCTTATCTCATCTCATGGTCTCAGTCATAGGGTTACAAACTGAACTAAAAATTTTAATGAACTTCTAGTAGAAAATAGCCAACCCATGAAATGATCTAGCTTCTCCAATGCTTTCCAATATAGGCCACTCCACAATTGCTTTCACTTTCTCAGGGTCCATCTTCAATCCATTAGCAAATATCACAAACCTGAAATAGACTAACTCTGCCTTCATAAACATACATTTCTTAAGATTTATCAACAACTTTTCTTCTCTCAACCTCTGCAAAACTTGTCTAAAATGCAACAAATGCTCCTCCTTTGTCTTAATAAAAATCAAAATGTCATCCAAGTAAAAAATGACAAACTTACCCAATAATTTCTTCAATACCTCATTCATCAACCTCATGAAAGTACTAGGTGCATTAGTTAACCCAAAAGGCATCACCAACCACTCATACAATCCTTCATGTGTCTTGAATGTTATCTTCCACTCATCTCCCTATCTGATCCTGATCTAATGATATCCACACTTCAAATCTATCTTTGTAAAATATCTTTCTCCGCTCAAAATGTCCATTATGTCATCCATCCTAGGCAAAGGAAACCGGTATTTCACTATGATCTTTTTTATTGCTCTGAAATCAATACACATTCTTCACTCTCCATTCTTCTTAGGTGCTAATACTGCTAGTACTACACAAGGAAACAACTCCCTCTGATTAGACCTTTCTTCAACTGCTCCAACACTTGTCAATTTAACTCCTCATTCTCTACTGGTTTCAACCGATGAGCAGCTTTATTAGGAAAACTAGCTCTGAAAATCAGGTCCACGCAATGACTAATATTTCTAACCAATGGTAATCCATCAAGCACATTATTTGAAATGATGTCTTCATACTCTGTCAGCAAATACTTTATCTCCTCTAGTTGTTCTTCTTATTGTTCCAGTCTCTCAGTCTTCTTAGGACCCAAGGCAAAACACACATTCTCATGTCTCATTCCATCCAGGAATTTCCTTCCATCCACCAAACAAATCCTAGCATTTGTACAGACTTCACTCTTCAAAGGCTCCTCTAAAGGTAACAAGGTTCACTTCATCCCATTTTCTACAATAGTGTATATATTCTTCCTCCCATCATGTATTTCCTGTCTATCAAACTGCCAAGGTCTACCCAACAAAAGGTGACAAATATACATAGGCATAATATCACACAAGACTTCATCGTGATAATTCCTAATTTTCAATTTCACCAAACATTGCTCACTTACCAACAACTTATGTTCATCCTGAATCCATGCTATCTAATAAGGCTTAGGGTGTTTCAATCTTTCCAAATTCAACTTGTTCACCATCTCTTCAAAAACAACATTATCTGAACTATGGCTATCAATAACAACTTTAAAGAAATTATAAGATTCCTTACATCTGGTCTTGAATGGATTCTTCCTCTGCAAGGTTTCTTCATCTCCTCCGATATGACACAAAGCTCTCCTCATCATCAATAGTTCTCCATCTTTCAGTTTATTGTCTGATCCAGTGGGGTTTTCTTTCACCACTGCTACTCTTTCGGTGGCCTTTGTCCTCTTACACTCAAATGTACGGTGTCCTTCTCCTCCACACTTAAAGAAAGTTCCTCTAAATTTCCTCTTATCTTGTCTTCCAAAGTTCTCATTCTCGTAGAAATTTCTTTCATCATTCCGGTATGAATTACCTTCTTTGCTCACTTCCTTGTCCTTGTTCTGATTTGTATTGGTTCCTCTTCCTCTAGTATATCCTCTTCCTCCTTGAAATATTCCTCTGGTAAACCTTCCACCTCTAGCTCTCTGTCTTTGCTCATGTCTTTTATTCAATTTCTCTTCAGCCTTTAGTGCATACTAGTAAGCCTCTTCAACACTCTCCAATTTGATCATACTGAGTTCATCTTTAATAGACATCTGCAATCTATTCAAATATCTTACAATTTGTTCAACTTCATCATCAACATGTCCGGATATGATGTTCAACTTGTAAAATGGTTTGGTGTACTCCTTCACACTAGATTCCTTTTGTCTCAAATTTTGTAACTTTCGAAACAAACCACTTTATAATTCGTCGGTACAAACTTTGATTTCAACTTAGCAATCATCTGATCCCATATCTTAATATTTTCTTTACCTCTCCTCTATTTGTCAACATGAAAATGCTCCCACCAAAGAGATGCATGACCTTTCAACTGGGTATAGGCATATTTCACCTTCCTCTCTTCTGTAGTGTTTTCAAAATCAAAATACTTCTCCATCTCTGAGATCCAATCCATCAATTCATCTGAATCTAACTTCCCATCATATTTCATTGGGGTAAAATGAGGTTTAGTGTTTTCCCTACTTAAAAACCTTTCTTCATCCAGATCAGTTACCGGTAGGTTACTTGAACTCTAATGGGACTTCTTCTCCTTCATCTTCACTTACATCTTCAATATGTTAGCCTCTTCTCTGGGCTGTCTCCATGGCTTCTAACTGGGCTGCTATTCCTCACAACATCTCCATCACAACAAGGTCTGCATTCCCACATGCTCCACCATTCCTTGTTTCTCTTTGTACCATCGATTCACGCTAGTCCTCTGCAATTGCAGGTCGGATCTGCAATCTGCCACCCTAGAACAAAAATTCAAGACACTCAACCTCTAGAATGAAACTTCGCTCTAATACCACTGGAAGCAGTCACTAGTGAGGAGGGACCTCAAGGAGATCAATTTGGACTGGTCAGCAAGAGTAAACATAATGGAAACACATAGATATGATAGAGGCAATGTAGAACATATAGTTTTATTGCATGAAATTTGATTACACCCGACCGGTAAAAACCAAGTTACAACATACCGGCACACAGACCTAGTAGAATAGGTCACAACCGTGACCTTGAATCGAAAGATCTATCTTCTAGACACAACTTATCTATCTGATACTCTGATTGATTCTCATTTATTGCATTCTAAATCATGATTACAAATATATATATATATATATATATATATATATATATATATATATATATCGAACCAAAGGATTTAGCTGCCCCAAAAGGGATCAAAACCTGAAGAACAAGACCAAATTTGGAAAATGAACAAGGTCAGCCTCCGCCAAGAGATTACACTAGAAAATCCAAAGGATGAAACATAGATCATGGGAAAGGGTCGGCCACATGCTAAGGAACATTTAAATCAATAGCCAAGGCTACACAAGATTCAGAATGGGTTCCGATAGATCACCAGAATAGGTCTCAAGCAACCGGTAACAAGAAAACTATCATGGAAATCGGTAGTGATATCTTGTCAGTAAGTGATCCAAATGCAATGCGGTATGAAAGAAAGAAGGATGATCAAGTCTTCAAGTAGAATCAAACTCCACAGGATCCGATGAACCAAAACTGGGACACACAAAATGGAAAACTGAAACTGCAAATAGAAAACAAAAGATAAAGGAAAAATCTTTTTGGTTGATGCAATATTGTTGTGAACTGGGGATTCTCCTGCATTGTGATGGCTCATGTTCAAGGAACGTGTTAAATATGTCTTTTAGTTGAGTACTGAAGATCATTGTATTGCATTTCAGGATCAAAAGTATTTCATGAGTATACCCATAAGAGTTCTTATTATTGTAAAACAATAATAACAAAAAATTATGTGTTTATATCATTGTCATTATTGGTTATTTCAACCTAACTCTGTGAATGGATAAGGGACAAGTCAACTGGGTCTTCTTGTGCAAGCCTTGGAGGGACCCAATTTTCAAAATATGATAAATCTTTACCTTGCTTTATGTTTTGTCTTGCTCTATGAATCATTGTGTTCTCCATGCTTATCAATGAAGTTTTCCCAACATCTGAGCCAGTTTTGAGTAATATTTCATGTTTCTTGGCATAATTTGGTGAGAACATCATCTGTTATGCAACATCTTGTTGAGTGTGTGATCGAATTCTTTGGTGTTGCTTAGAGGGTCACCCCCTAGTTCCAACAAAGCCTCAAGTATAGGGGAAATGCTTATTTCCTATTAGTTGATCAAGTCTAATGTTAGGATTGAATATGAAGACTAGCTAACTCTTAGATCTTAACATTTTGTTGATTTAGGAACCAACAAAATGGATGGCATATAAAAATTTACCAAGAAAGTATCCTTAACTTCTCCCTAAATAATGTTGTGTTGAGGATATGTCTTCATATACCAATATATTTCATCATTTCTCATAGAGGACACAAATTCCAGTTATCTCTTCTAATCTTCTTGTACACATTTTCTCTCCATAGGCATTCAAATAGGAACACATTGACTGCAATTTCAATGTTGTCCTAGCTAAAGACTGGTATATTGACCGAGGCTTCCATTTTATGCAATTTCTTTGATTTAGGTTTCTAATTTTGGGGATTTTCATTTTTTGCCTTCTTAATATTTTAACTATCTAGGGATTCTCTTCTCTACCCTTATCTCTCTTCAATTTAATATCAAAGAATTGCTTCCCAATACCTCTTTCCATGAAACTTCTTGCTCTACTTTTTCTTCTTTCTTTGATTCCTCTCTCCTCTACAGTATCTCTTGCACCAAATTTCTCCTACTCTTATATTGTTGTGGGGATGTATACTAGTTAAGGGATTGTGATTGGACTCAAAATAATATTTCCTATTTTTATTTTTAAGTGACATTTGATTGTTTAGTGACCTCAAATATTTGCCCAAAATAATTTAACTTCATCTTTTTTATTTTTCTCCTTTTTATTCATAATTTCCTTACACTTTTATTAACTAATTCCTCCAAATATTCTTTCTTGAAGGGTCAAATATCTAGAGCTTTCATTGTTAGATAGAGACAAACCTATCTCAATGATCATTATGAGACCATTTAATCCTATGTTCCCTTTGCTACATGGATCCATTGATCTTGTGGAGATTCATGGATACTATTCTATTATGGGTCTTGCATTCTATAGTTCTCTCTTTTATCTCTATCTATTGGGAGTATGTGGATAACAAGGTATATGTGGTGATATAGGCTTAAGAATCCTATTTAGATTTGGTACATCTTAGCACCAACAAAGAGATATGTGAGCATACTCTAGAGGCATTCAAGTTTACTCTATTTTTCCACCTTTGGAGTGGGAATTAAGTAGAATTATAACATAGGGGTTCCTTCTTTCGAAATGGAGATGATTGTTAGATAGAGATTAACCTATATCAATTATCATTATGAAAGCATTTGATCCTACATTTCCTTTATTACATGGATCAATTTTCCTTGTGGATATTGATGTATACTATTCTATTATAGGGATTGCATGTCATAGTCCTCTCTTTTTTCTTTATCTATTGAGAGTGTGTGGATAATAGGGCATATGCAATGATAAAAGGGGAATCATCCTCTTTTTAAAGAGACGATTTTCTTCGGAAGAGACTTTTTATGTACATGGGCACCTCATCAAGGTTCATTTATTGGCATCCATACTATCACAAAACTAAATTACACTTAAGGGTATTTTAGTACAATTTTTTGTTTTCCCATTATTGAGATTATAATTTTTTTCCACATGCTTGTCTAGCTAGCTTAAGTTGTTAGGATTAGATCATTATGAAGGTAGATGTCATCTTCTAGGAAGGAAACTCCCACCTATTTTTGGTAGTTGGAACTAATTCTCCTAATGATTATATTTTTCTCCTCTCTTATCTATTTCTACTCAATCACCTTACATGATTTATCATATATTCCCAAGCTTTTAGCTATGTGTATTATTTCTTTGATTCATACTAATCTCATAAACATTTCATTTTTAAATCGCCCTTCTTTTCATTATTTTTATCTTAGATGATTTGTTGAGTGAGAGTGATGTGATTTATCCTTGCACTACTAGTTGTTAGCACTTTTTCAGATTTTATACAATCTAATAGATTGTGTATATTGTGAATGCTCAATTATTTTTTAATTCTAATTGAAAAACTTTAAATACTACAATTTTAATAAAATGTGAAAGCGTCACTTTCTTTCTATATACCAAATAAAAAGACAATAATAATAATAAATAACAAAAATTAAACTAAAAAGATGATAAAAATAAAAAATTGACTATAAAAAAATGTTGAATAACAAACAACTGAATAAAACTTCAATTATATAAATTAACATCACACCACTTGAAAAATACTTAAATCGCACTACTCCCATTCCCGTTCCAATCTGAAATGCTAATATGCTCACAAATCTAATTCATAAAGCTAATTCCTAATATAATTGAAGTTTATTTTTGATACGTAAGTGCACACAATTATCTAATTAATAATATATTATATAGTAAATATAGTTTAAAATTATTAATAATTATTATTATAATATGGTAATATATTAAATATTAATATGTTGATAGAAAATAGAGGTCTAAAAAAGAGTCAATTAAAAAAAAACTCACTAAATATTAATGTTAAATATATTATATATTTAATACTTATTTAGTATTATTTAAAATTATTATATTAAACATATTATATGATTTAAATTATACATTTAATAGTTATTAGTATTATATAATATTTAATTTGACTAATATTTAATATATTCAAGCTATTATTTAATAATTATTTAAAATAATATTTACTATCTTTCTTTATTAATTAATATTTTTTAAAATTATTAAATAATAATTTAAATCCTATATTATATAATATATATATAGATTGTAGAGAAAAAAAGATGGAGCGTAGAGAAGAGCAGGTTCACGAGGAAGGGCAAGTGCATGAGGCCAGATGGGAGACTAGATTCAATCTAGAAAATAGATATAAGAGAAGCTCGCATGGCGACCAAGACAAATAGAAAAATGCAAAATGGAAAGTTTTTGATGTGGATTGGGAGGAGAATATTATCTCCGAACATGAAGAGATTTGAGAAGACATCCTCCCCAGTGACCACTACTTAGAAACGAAATCCAAAGATAATCTCAGAAACCCTAAACAGAGCGTAGTGGATTTATCGAAGGAAGTAGCAGATGACAGATCTATCTTCGAAAACCATGCAATCATTGGAAGAATTGTTGGCCCTAAATTTACTAGAACTTCAATCAGGTCTTGGGCGGATGAGCATTGGGGTAAGCATGTCGCCATTAAATTCTTGCTGAGAGGTTTCTTTGTTGCAGTTTTCACGGAGGCAGAGGAGAAAGGTAGGATTCTCTGCTCTCAAAACTGGTACTTGGATAGCCACCCAATATATTTACAGCCCTAGTCTCCTAATTTCGATCCTACTCATTTGGCGATATATGATAAACCCTTATGGATCCATTTATTTAATCTACCTTCATAATATTGGAGCAACCCTTGTTTAGAGCGAATAGGTCAGACTCTGGGCATGCTTCTAGAAATCGATGAATCAATCATTGACGCGGATCTATACACTTATGCCAGATTAAAAATTGCAGCGGTAAAAGAAATCCCTTCTTCTATTTCCATTATAACAAAAGAGGGGAGATGGGTTCAACAGGTGGAGATCGAAAAAGACATCACACCATGTACTAGATGTGGTAGTAGGCGACATCCTATTGAGAGGTGTGGGATGTTCCTCAGGAAAGTGTTGAAAAAGCCCCCTAATAAATCCAACAAAGTATGGAACCAAAAGCCTCCAGGGAAGACAGAAAAACTTCTACTGATTGGCCCAAATTCTGGCAACATCAATTTGCTCCCAAAGGACTTATCCCAATAAAATAGTACTTCCTCAGAAGTTTCCATCTACAATAATATTCCTTCCCATGATCCATCAGGACTGTTATCCCCTCCCCCCGTGCCCAATCAGGACGTTACCAAGGAGGATAGGCTTTCTATGGAAGGGTCTGAATCCTCATGGCCAGATGATGAAACGAAAAATTTGGATGATTTGGATATTCTAGATCCTAGATGCATTAGTCAATCTGCAAATGCACTCTTGGGTAGATCCAAAGGATCTAAGGGATG